>NC_043990.1:5944275-6136775 GCF_902150065.1 Myripristis murdjan
ACACACACACACACACACACACACATATGCACACAGCTGAACGCAGCTAATCGTACAAGGATAAGTCTCACGACACCGGAGAGAGAGCTGCAAGCAGCTCCGATGAACAAACAAGACAGTTGAAACAGAGTCGGCGTTTCTCCACACTCGACATAGCACTGACACAGAGGTGCATCATATGATCAAGAAAATTTATTTATCATTCTGAAAGCTGTTTATTTATTTATCAGAACAAAATGAAGAAGTTCGTTTTGTTGCTCCTCTTCTGTCCGGTCGCATCTCCAGGTAGGCTACAGTAAAATTCCATTTACATTTCTTTTTTTCATTAGTTGCGAGAATTTTTCAATACTGTTTTCACTCTTTATGCTGCACTCCGCGCCAACATGCCGCCCAAAATGCACCAACTAAAACACAAAGCGCATGTGTTTTGAAGAATCTCATTCAATCTCCCATTTTTCATGTTTCTATTACATGACAGCAAAATAGGCTGGAGAGCAGAAAGTGGACGGTTTTTCCTGCTATTTGAGCCAGATTGAGAAGTCAACTGAAGAATTTTGAAACTGTGAACTGTTTTTTTTTTTTTTTTTTTTTTTTTTTTTGTAAGTGAACTTGTTATTGAGAAATGCTGTTAAACACTGTTTAAAAAAAGTTACAATAGAAACCCTTTTGATATGTAGTAACCCTGTTGAGTTGAAGGTTTGTTCACTCAAAGTGAAACTAAGCTCACGACAGCTGTTATATTTAACACACCCACCCAGAGCAATAGTGGAGGATCATGGTATAGGTAACATTAGTTCTCCACACACACACTACACACACTACACACACACACACACACACACACACACACACAAAGTTGCATTAGATATACCCATGGAAGCCCAGAGCAATACTAAACTAGATGGTGCTACAGTTCAATTTTGCAATTTCACACAGTCAAACAGTGCTCACAGGCACCCTGTTTGTCTGAAATTTATTAAATTTGGTTTACTTTGGGTCATTTGGGCCATTGGGTATTGGGTTACAATGAGCAATTTTGCAAATACAAAGCATAAAGTCTGCCATTTTGGATTTTCCACCAAACCTTATTAATTATACTCCTACTAGAAGCTTTGTCCAATTTAAATACCGCTTGACATGTACTATCTAGATGCTAATCTTTCAGAACTGTGAAGGAAATTTAAATATAACATTTATTTGAGTTCTGATCATTTTAACTGTGGTAAAAATGGCTAATCAGGTTTAACATAGTCTTAATTCACCAATTAAGTTTGTTTGGTTACCATGAAACTTAATAATAACATTAATATAAAGTGGAACAGCTTCTGTGCACCAGTAAATTGATGTAGACCCATACAGGGTGCCGCAAACACCGAAAACTTGTGGCGTCCCCTGCCGGATGGGTGTCTTGTATCCTGCATTCTGCATGGGTGCTTGGCTCTGTCTCATTGCTTCTTACAGATGTGTTTATTACTTTTACTGATAATTAACTTTTGTTTGTTTTCTGCCCACAGTCACAGAGTTGAAACTGAAACTTTTGTTGTGTTTGTCCCACAGTGCTTCACAGTCTTAAGAATTTCTACACCGCATCGACTGAGGTCCCAAACTTCCCAGAGTTTGTGGTTGTTGGCTTGGTTGATGATGTTCAGATGATTCACTATGACAGCAACACACAGAGAGCAGAAGCCAAACAGGACTGGATGAACAGGTTCACAGCGGATGATCCTCAGTACCTGGAGAGGGAAACTGAGAGGTTCAAGGGTCTCCAGCAGATCTACAAAGCCAATGTTGAGATTGTAAAGAAGCACTTCAACCAAACTCGAGGTTTGTTAATGCTGCTAACATGTTTTGTTTGTCGTAAGGTAACAGAAAGATGTGGTTTCCATCTCTCTCACACACAAATACACGCATGCACATACACACACACATACACATAAAGCCTCTATCTTGTGCGACTTTGCACACATATTCAGGAAAAAGACTAAAATTGTTACTTATACTCCTGTGATTTTCTTGAACATGAAAAAAGAAAGTTCACCCCTGCTTTTGCCTCACCTATCATACAGTCATCACATATTATTTCATTTTTTGGAGCCAGTTCTTAATCTGTGTGCCCTTCTTCCTGTATCCGGACTGTTTTCACTGAGCCTGAACCAGGTCAAGATCTGATTCTGCTTTTCGTTTGACACTCGACACGCTTTCTTCCACTTGATCATCACTTTTTAGGCCCGAGCAGCAAACCTGACTGAGTTTTAGTTTCACTGTACTAACTGTCATTCCTTACCTCTGGGGAGTCCTGCTGCTCCTAACCCCTGGATCCTGTAGGTTTCATTTGGGGCCAATTCTGCCTTCAAATGGGGTTGTGTTTACTGTTTCACAAGGTCATATTAAAGTAGAAATTTTCTGAAAGCTCTGAGTTCACGATATTGTGTACACTACCTCCCATGTCAAGGCAGACTTATAGCTTGGGACCAAGGAGCCCTCACACCAGAACACTCTCCCTGTGATCAAAACGTAATATCTAGACAGGTAACCTAATGAGCTTATCCCCTACTTAAACATATGGCTAAAATGAAGCCTAACACAGGAGAAAGCTGAATACTAGGCTGCCTGATAGGCTGCTTTCAGGCTAACCAACATAGATGCTATGTTGGTCAAGGCCAACTAATCTGAATTGCTCACTCCCCTTTGTCTACAGTGGTGTTAACTCTTAATGGTTTATTAGGTAATCTTTTTGGAGGCTAGAGAGTCTTCTTACCTTTCAGTCTTCTTCAGCCGGAAGTAGCAAAAGTAACTGATTGATTCAGCAGGTTTGCAAAAAATATTAACTGTGTACCACTCTTTTTGGAAAGATCCCTTTTTTTCAGAGCTGTGACTTTATAAACTCCTTCTTTTATTGTTAGAGCAACAGTGTCTAGGGGTAGATAGGGTGTATCTCAGTTTCAGACCAATATGCCCATGGGCACTCAGATGGGCACACATGCGTTTGTTATTTACACAACATGGGCACTGGACAGGAAAATGCCAGCTGCAACAGCTAGAAACTAGTAAAGACACTTGCTTGCTGCTGCTTTGCACTGGGTGTAAGGTAGTGCTCCACTGTGGTGAAGAGGTGATATCAAGTTGACTGTGTGTGGATCTCACTCTGGTTTACTGCAGACTCTGTCTCTGTCTCTCCCTCAGGTGTTCACATTGTCCAGTGGATGATTGGCTGTGATTGGGATGATGAGACTGGACAGCTTAATGGTTTTAATCAGCATGGTTATGATGGAGAAGACTTCATCGCTCTGGACCAAAAGACACTGACATGGGTCGCCCCAATACCACAGGCTCTCTTCACCAAAATCAAGTGGGACGGAGACATAGCTCACGGTGAATACTGGAAAAACTACTACTTCCAGGAGTGTGTTGAGTGGCTGAAGAAACATTTGGACTATGGGAAGAGCACTCTGCAGAAAATAGGTACTCACACGGCCTGATGTGGTGTAATGGCCACAACAGTGTTCAAAAGCCTAATCTGTTTTGAATGTACAGTAACATTAAATACACTAAACATACACTCTACACATCTGTTTCTGCCTATCTGTCTCTCTCTGTTTCTTTCCCTGCGCCATTTCACTTTTTGTTTTTTTCCCTCTCTCTTGCACCTACACCCCTTTCTCTTTTTTACTCTCCCCATACCCATTTTCTCTCTCCTGCCTCTTTAACTCCATTTCTCTTTCCCTGCCTCCTTTTTCTCGCTTCCTTCATTGCTGTCTGTTTTTATTCTCCTCTCCTGTCCCACCTAACTTTTTTCCCTCTCTCTCCAGAGCTTCCGTTGGTGTCTCTCCTCCAGAAGACTCCCTCCTCTCCAGTGACCTGCCACGCTTCAGGTTTCTACCCCAACAAAATCATGTTGTTCTGGACGAGAGACGGAGAGGAGGTTCATGAGGACGTGGACCACGGAGAGATCCTCCACAACCACGATGGAACCTTCCAGAAGAGCGTTGACCTGGACGTTTCATCAGTCAAAGCTGAAGACTGGGGGAGGTACAGCTGTGTGTTTCAGCTCTCTGGTGTCAACGAGGACATCGTCACCAAACTGGACCCAAAAGTGATCAAGACCAACAGGGGTAAGACTGAGAACAAACGTGATGGAGGTGGGAAAGTTTACTTCTTACATCTTTGCTCCCTTCATTGTTCTGTTGTCCTTTAGACAACAGAAGTGTCCCAGCCTTCATTTTCTTAAACCGTATACTGTTCCTTAATAGCAGCTTCGCTATAGTGTTCATTATTTGTCATACTCACTTGACCACCTAACTATACTGCAAATTCAAAAATGGAACAACTAAACATAATCTGATCCTGTCAGTGGTACGTGACAAAGTGTGATTGCTCTGTTTTAGGTGTTCCAGGTTCTCCTTCAGGGTTTCCTGCTGGTGGTGCTCTGGGAGTTGCTGCAGGCCTGCTGGCTATGGCAGTCTGCATTGCAGGAGTCTTAATCTGGAGAAGGAGAAATAATGGTGAGGGATGAAGTTTTCTGTCATTATCATGGAGCCATTTTTACTCCATTGTTAGGTTCAGCATTCTGTGCATGCCCATGACACTGTGGTAGAGTTTGTGTTCTGTAATTTCATATCTATCTTATCTTAAGAAATACTTTTAGTTAGTAATCATAAAGCACATAATACAGTTCCATCCTTTGTCCTTTGATTAACTCTAAAGTCTTTCTAATTAATAATAATGAATAGTAATACATTTATTTATATAGCACCATTCAAGTAACACAGCACAAAATAGAAGACATCTGTAGGTGCTTTTTAGACTGTACATCAAAATTTAAATTACAATCTAAACTTCTTGCTGATTGGTTGTGTTCTGGAGGCAGTGGGTCCTGATGCAGGCTTGATCAGATCACAAGCAGATTCAGGGCAGATGGTCAGACTCTCCACTTTATCAGGGTATACACAATTGGGCCAAGAATCGACCCATGAGGGAGACCACAGATGACGGCCACTTAGTCATAATTCATAACTGTCATTGATAATTGAGTTTAAATACCCGGCAGAACGTTAGACATTCCTAATTACTCATGACCTGTTCTGTTAATTCAGTCAAATTCAATCTCTTTCACTTTGTGTTGTCTTTGTAGCTTCAGAGGGTACAACTCCATTGCCTGAAGCTGTACCTCTTAAGTGATCACAGTGAGTACCTCATCCTGTACTACTGATGCAGCCCTACTAATAGATATACCAGTAGATATTCTTTCTTCCCTAATTAATGGATTCCCATGAGGTGAAAATACAGTTTCAACTCGTGGTTCACTTGCATTACATTTTTAGAATTCAAACTGATATCCTGATGAATATTATTATGAATTGTCATAATAATGGAATTGAGTATAACTGACATTATATAGCTGATTCTGCAACTGCTCAACAGCAGCTGCAGAATCCCTTGTAATGGAAGATATCACATAATTTGAACAAATAATAATAAAAAAAATGATTTTGGCTGTTTCTCTTGCATAGAGTGCTGATGTCAGATATCTGTAGGCTAATTAGTCTGCACTTGTTGGATCCTGTCACTGCAGCAGGAAGACATCAATCTGTACAACGCTCGCTCAATCAGCACGCTTGCTCAGTCAGGCTGAGGGTAACACTTGGTGTCAGCTAATATTACTTGTGTTATTGTTACAGAATGTTTTTACTGATATCTTGGCAAACCCATCACAACCTATCAAGTAAAGTTCAACAACTCTCAAAACCAACATTTTGTATTTGGATAAAAATAAATGTTTTTTGTCAGTTGCACTGTCAGGCAGCTCGACTTGGATCTTCAGCTTCAGTGACCTGAACAAACTCCTCTCCTCCAGCACAGTGACATCCTTCAGGACTACAGCTTTTGCTTTGGCAAGAGGAACCAACTGGGACTACAGCGACTTGCCACAAACTAAAGGCAAATTAATTCTGCTTCTGTGGTTTTTATCATAATTCTGATGTAAAAGAAGGCAGCCTTGTCTAGCCAGACTGCTACTTCAGTAGACATCACTTAAAATAAGCATTTTCTTCCCTGCAACTCCATGTACCTAGCATGTGTATGTGCAGCCAGAGCAGTTTTTAAGTTTCATAGTGCAAGTCCAAGTCAAATCTAAAATCATGTAAGGGTAATTTAAAGTCAAGTCTCAAGTCTGTTAAGTAAAGGTTCAAGTAAAGCCTCAAGTCACTTAAAGGGAGACTACAATCTGGCATTTATGTTGTGAAGTCAAGAAGATGAATTCTCTCTTCATGACACACTAAGGAAAATTCAGAGTTGCGTATTCTTGGGAGTATTAATTTCACCCTGCATTGCATTGCAAACACCATGATATTGCAGGTCAGATATTAATGATCTATTTAACATGGATTTCCTAAGGTCTGATTTCCCATGAAAGCAGTTGTGTCATAGTAAATGCTAAATGAAACTTGTGAGAAAGCACTGTGTGCAACCATTTTTGAAGTGCCCTGTTTTTAAGGCCAGCACGAAGCTCTGTAACATAAGTGAGTGAGTTAAAGCAAACAATATTAAATGATGAGCATCAACAAATCCATCAAATTTACTTTGTTTTACTCAATACAGAAAGGTTTGTTTTGCACTAATTTATCATGCTTTACATTTGTGTCATCCCTGTTTACATACTGTGTTGATACTGCTATTTATTGTGGTCTGCTTTTCTAAAGTGAGTTATTTTCTGAACTATCAAAAGCACAGCTGCAACAAAATCAGCACAGTAGTGATCCTCCTGTGCAGCTGTTTAGGGGGTTTAGTGCAGCATCTACCAGAGAACAAAGACATGATGACAGGAAGAAGAAATAATACTCATTCTAATATTCATAATCAGCTATGAGTTGTTAAACAATCTCTTTTTTCACTGGGGAGTTTAGAAATCACACAAATTGAACTTGGCTTTGGTTGCTGGTGTGGCTCAGCGCTCTGTTGTGTCATCGTAAAGCCATTCAAATCTTCCTGTAATGGTGTGGAGATTAAATCCAATCTGTACAGCTTTTTGAGTGTGTGTTAGAACATGTTTAAATTTAGAAGTATATATTTTTACATTTTTTTATTTAGTGATGTGGGTTTTATTGTTCAGCGAGCAACACTCATCAGATATTTTGTGTCGATGTAAAAATGAGAAAATATGAATTTAACATTGAATCCAGTTTTGTAAACTGTGTATTTCCTTGCACAAAGTTACACTGTTTCTTCTTATTTTTCTGAAGTTATTTTTTTTATTATTTTACTGTTCTGTGGCTCTTATTTGTTCTTTTGGGATCTGATCACACGCACACAGTTCCAATATGAACTCTCTCTCTCTCTCTCTCTCTCTCTCTCTCTCTCTCTCTGTGTGTGTGTGTGTGTGTGTGTGTGTGTGTGTGTGCAAGCAAAGAGGTTTTGTATGACATCCCCTTTGCTAGAGCATTTTTCTGCCTCACAGTCCCCACATGTTAATTATTAATCAGTATAATATTGTGGCCTACCGTAGTGACGGACATGCTAGAATACACACTTCATTCAAACTTTATTTATTTATCTTTTAATTCACTGTTATGTAGTAACCTTTTAATTCAAGGTTACTATATATATAGTAACCTTTTAATTCACTGTTTAAATGTCTCTTCTGGCATTTATTCCTTATATTCCAATTAGCGCATATCAAATCAGATAATGTGCGATATGCATGTGTAAACAGAATAATTCAAAGAACTTGTAATTGACTTTTTTTCTTGTCTATGTGTGTGTAATCAACTTGTGAATTTTTATAGTGATATCTGAAAGTAAAATTTTGAACCCCTTTCCCCTGTGTGTTAAAAACAGTGTTTTTTGGTAATATGTGGCCATAAATAGGTGATTTTCAAAACTTTCCACCAATGGGATTTCTTGGGACTTTTTTTCCCTCACTCAGGACAAACTGAGGATACAAAATCAGTTGAGTTTGCTTCTCTTGCAATTTGTCCTAGGTTTTTTCATAAAATGACTGGACTAATGACCGTACAACTTTATTGCTCTTTCCTGTTGGTTGTAATACTACTCTCAGCCACAAGAGGGCAGACGTTCACCACTGCTCCGTGTGGTACTGTCATGTAGAAGCACACTGCTGCCCTCTTGTGGTTGAAAACAGGCTGTGCAGCTTGGTAAAAAAAAAAAAAAACAATAAAATGAATTGTACAACTCTAAAAATAATCCTGCCAGTTGAAAAAAAAACTTTGAGTCATTTCAAAAATGCCATTATTAAAAATATTTATTTGTTTATACGTTATTTATTTATTTATTTATTTATTTATTTGTGCGCTTATTTTCATATAAGCGCACAACAACCTCCAACAACTTGGAGACATTGGGCGAAACTTAAAAACAACAACAACAACAACAATAATAATAATAATAATAATAATAAAGTAAATAATAAAGTCTTTACCAATTTTCTCCTCAGTTATATCGATTTTTTCCCACTTTCTTTTCCAATACATTGATCTAAAACAGCAAAAAATGTCAGTCATCCTTTAACCAGGTTCTAAATTTTGCCTGTTTTACGACTCCCCCTTGATATCTCTACATACTGACAGTTCAAGTGTTTATATCATGTCTGTCAACCATCCCGTTTTTCCGGGGAAACTCCGGTATTTTACCCATCTATCCCGCTGTCTTCCCGTTTAGATGATTTTCCCGTAAATCTCCCGCATTTCCCCTCCGGCCCGGCAGGTGGCAGTAAAGCGCGGAAGAGCCCCAATTACGCTTGAACATAGTCGCGAGATTCAAAACATCACCATGACAACACCACAACTGGCACGGTCCAGATTCTCTTTGTTGCGTTGAAGTGGCTGAGGAAAACGACAGACCACCTGCTGCCAAAAAATCAAAAGCTATGTGTAAATACCCGGAGAAATGGGAGTCGGATTTTATTTCTCTAAAGAAAAGAAGGGTGGGACAAACCCATGCGCTGTGCACACTTTGTAACGCCGATTTAACATCCACAGAGGTTTTGTTGTGTCCAGCAAGTCGCCATTAGTGGATGTAATATTTTGTTCAGCCACTAGAGGGCGCCAACACTATTTTTAAACACAGTGGCGGTTCTATGCTGCCCTCTTGTGGCTGAAAGTGGCACCACCAACAGGGACAGGACGGTACAGCAACAGCATCCAGCTACAGGTTAGCTTCATCAGGAGATCACATACTCAGACAGCACAGAAGGGAAAACGATTGGTGTGTCTCGAATCGCGAACTTCTGCACTTACACTTAGTATTTTGAGTGCATAAATGCGTTCACACTACTAACAAAATGAAGTGCACTGCAAATTACCCGGATGTAGACTCAAAACGGTCAAAAAGTTGAGTGTGCGGCGATGGACACTTCTCACCCTAACGGCACCACTGACCGGAAGTAGCTACCTAAATGAGCTGAGTTGACTTTTCGTTTTACGACGGTTAATATGTCACTTTATTAAGTTTTAAGTTTTTTTCAGGCGAGAAAGTAACCACGTAGATTCCAAATATGTGGTCAGTTTGTCCAAATAACGTCTGTTTTGAAAATTGCTTCGACGTTTTCGGATAATTCTCAAGCTAGCGATTGTGCAAAGTACAGTCACTTCCGGTTGTTTACAAAAATAAAACTAATACCTTAGAAGCTGTGATGAAGCTTTTATTTTGAAGATAGGATGTGTACACGTCTACTTCTGGATAACTTTACCACCGAAAACCGGTCGGCATCAGGCGGGATCAGCACCCGCAGTTGACTTGCCTGATGCCGACTGTCGGCCACAGCACCGGGGGTAGGAGGTGCTGCGGCCGACGAAACATTCTTCAATAACAAATGGTAAATTTTAGAATCAATCAAAATCAGTAATCAATAAAGCTATTTTCGCTGGCAACGGTGGTTGGCGATAAATCTCCGTTCGGATTTAGAGAGGAGGAGGAGAAGAAGAAGAAGCTGCAGCGAACGGGAAGTGCGCCAATTGAGACACCCTTCACTGTCGAAATTTGCGCACTGTGCCATTAAGTGTACTATCAGCTAATACTTACAGACAGTGCACTAACGAAAGTGCACAATTTGAGACACACCAGATGTCTGCTCCCAGCTTTTTTCACATATTCTTAAATGTTACCATGTTGGTATTAAAGACGGGATTAGATATCGTTTCTATTATTTTTCCCTCAGTGTGTTTGTAGACTGTGAGGTTTGGGATTCGTGCTTTTCCCTGTTGGTTGTAATACTACTCTGAGCCACAAGAGGGCAGACGTACACCACTGCTCCGTGTGGTAATGTCATGTAGTTCATGTAAAAGCGCACTGCTGCCCTCCTGTGGCTGAAAAGAGGTTGTACAGCTTGGTGCACTTGCTTTATTTGAACTTGGGATGTCTCAGTCTCCCGAAACATTATCACCACTGTCAGTAACGATAAAATTAATTGCAGAACTCTGAAAATAATCCTGACAATTAAAATAAATCTTCTGAGTCATTTTCATTCGACCAAAACTTATGAGAAAATTATAAAAAGTATTAATAGACACAGGCTGCGCCTGTAAAAAAGGAATATACAAGCTATTTGCTTCTCCAAAAAATTCTAATTGAAACATTAGATTAATCTAAAAACTGTTTGTCATTTTCCATCAAAATAATTTGAAAATGACATGAAAAAAGATATGTGTTTTTGTATTTATTTCATTCATTTAATTAATCAATTTATTATCGTTTTCCTTGCGTGCCTATTTTAATATAATGATTTGGAGGCAAAGGGGGGTATTTAAAAATACTAATAATAAATTGCAAGATCTTTACCAATTTTTCTCCATCTCATTTACGATTTTTCTTGTCTCTTTTCAATATATTGATTTAGATTGAACAGCAATAAAGCTTGTTTTCTATGTCAGTACACTGTCAACTGATCAAGCTCACATGCTGTCGCTGTGTTATCGCTGTGAGGCTCTGACCTCCGGCAGAGTGTGATATTATTTTCAGCCACAAGAGGGCGACAGATCTCCACTCTTCCAAATGGGACTGAACCTAAACAACCACTAACTAGTCATGTTAATAACAGGTGAGAATATTCTTACTAATGCTTAAATATAATCCTGCCTATTAAAAAAATCCAATCTCTTTGTAATTTTTTAAATGGCTGTGATAAAAAGCATTCATAGACCACACAGTCTGTCTGTCAACAAGGAACATACAAGCTATTGACTTGTCATCCTGCACAAGAATAAATTTAAAAATGCTATTCATTAAAAATGATTAAAGTATGAATTATTATTATTATTATTATTACATAAAACATATGAATGACAACAGCAATAATAACGAGCGAAAGAACTGAAGTGTTTTTTTTATTTATTTTTTATTGAAGCGATTGCTGCTTAGTGTGATGAATTATGCAGCAATCAAGAATGACTCCTAAACATTTGCAAAAGGCCCTAAAAGGTCGGCTTCATCTAAAGAAGGAGACATTAAGTTTGAAGAGTTTTAAAATGAATTTTAGCATTACATCCTTACAAGAAAATGACACGCGGGGGCTTTGGGTGTCTGCACGCCTCAGCATAACATAAAAATGAAAAACTATTGTACTGTGGATGAAGCAGTACAACGCAACCATGGACAGCTTGTAGATGGTGGAGAAACTGGTCATGGCTCTCTGTCAGTGTCTCTCTCAGCTGTGGAAGGTGAAGATCCGTCTGTCCGGTCACTGCATGGAGCCAAACAGTGAACTGATCAGTGGGTTTCCCCTTAAACTCCCGCACTCGTTTTACTTTCACTTTTACAAACAGTACAGTCTGTCGGAAGAGCCACAAAAACAGATCAGGACTTCCTATTTGTATTTCAAAGTAAAATGATTATCGATAATTACATGTTTGCTTAGATGTAAGTGACAATGCAGTTTCTCTCAGTATATTATTCTTCTCACAGGAGGCCTATACGGTTATATGCAGGATCAGGGTATATAAGCCAAAAGGACTCTCATATTGGCGTCCAGCCTGTCTGGGCCCCTCAGAGGAGCAGAGGTCACCCCAGGACAGCAGGGAGAGGAAGTGATGCTGATGAATATAGTTCATTCATCATCCATCTGAAAAGCCTTTTGTGGTCAAATAGGAGTGACAGCACAATATTACATGAGAGTCTGTGCTGCAGTGAGGGAGATGAACAGCAGGGGCCCCGAGAGCCAAACTGTGAGAGCCACAGAGACGGTGGGCCTCAGTTTGGTTGTGTCATGATTTGAGCCAAGAAGCAATTATTCTTTGGCAAGGTTTGGTTTTGGTAAGATTTGGCTTGCTGACAGTATTTGATGGATGATGGGTTTTTATCAGAGAATGTTTATTGTGCTTCTGGCCTCTCTGATAAAGAACATTTAGTTTTTTATTGACCCATATTGTTACTAAACTATACTGTAATCCATATCACATGAGTGTATGTTGTTTGTCTTTTAATGATGGTTTAATTATAGTGAGTGTGTTATGATCATGACTTAATTCATTACACTTGTGTCACAGACGGGCATTTATAGGGTGCATCCTTGTCAAAGTCCTATGCTATATTATCTTTTTTTCTTTGCTTTTTCTTTTCTTAAATTATCGGTATGACAGTTTGGGTATATGCCTCTTTTCAAGATGCTTGAGGGTTTTTAGGCAATTCTCCCTCACATTTCCCTGTTCACTTTCTTTTGTAGCTATCTTATATAAATTTTATTATATGTTTACACAAACAGACAAACAAAGAAACAAACAGTTTGCCTCAGTGTGTGCCAGCTCAAGCGGGCAGGAGGAGCGACACGCGCCTGCCATCTTAACACAAAAGAGGAAAACACAAAATGGCAGCGGCCTCGTGATCTCAGAGGGAAGGGTGTGGCGTGATGACTGTGTTTTCAACTGTCTGCATGCATGTGGGGTGCTGCTGTGCGCATGTGTTTACTGAAGGTACTTTCCACAGCAGTGTCAGCTTTGTTTATCACAGCCATGCTTTTTACAGCACCAAGCTGCAACACCAGGCCAACTCTGATTAAAAAAATGAATATGGATACAGAGAATAAATGTCAGCAAACCTCAGGTTGGTTCAGCAGTGGAAATGCAGTGGGAATAAATGAATATCTGGTGCTCTCTGAGATAGTTTGAGCCTAAATTCATTAATAAAATCAATAAATAATGGGAAATACTCATCATTATAACTTGGTCGTGATTGGTGTAAACACAGCAGAGGTGTTTAAATCACTCTGGGACCGTCAGCAACGTCCTCACAGCATTTCCAACAGGACTAGACTGATGATGACAGTGAGGAGCTGCTTTCCCTAAAAAAAAAAAAAAAAAAAACTTTTATGGCTGAACTCTAATCGCCCATCTGGACAAGAAGGCTTGACAGAGATACTCGTCCTGCATCGACTTTGGACACTCAAACGAATGCCACTGCAGAGGATACAGGAACGCTGCTTTCAACTCTGAACTGATGCAAATGTCCACTTACATGAATGGGTTCAACACACACACACACACACACACACCAGCCTATTACTTTTAATTTCTTTTGTGGTAGTACACTTCGAACTGCTGGTTAATGTTGAGTTGTTTCAAGGCTAAAGCCACTGGAAAGTATTTTTCCTGTGAGAGAAACTTAAATAAATGATGTCAGCTTCCAGTTACAACTAAATCAAATGAGCAGTCAATGATTTGACCTTTGAAATGGATCAAACTTGGAATGAACTAACAACTGATTAAAAAAATCAGTCATTTTAATCATTGACAGAAGCTGCTCGATAAACCTTTTCTTCATCTCTCCCTCGCTCTCTTAGCTTCTTTGGATTATATGAATGAATGAATGAATGAATTATTTATGTGTCTTGCCACAACTGTGGCCCATCCCACAAAGGAATTATAAGACACCAAATAAAAATATATCAACATCTATAACAAAACAAAAAACACTGCTTGACACAACAAAACAAAGGAAGCAAACAAGCAATAATACAACAAACTCCAGGCACTCAGTGGTACATTGCCATCTTCCTCTTATCCCAGGCCTTCTCAATAAAGTCAGCAACTACATGTGTTTTGTATTTAAATAGCCAGGTTAACATCTCTTTGTCCTGCATTAGGTGGATTGTCTGTACCTTAACTTGAGTAAACAACTTAAATCTTAAATCATGGTAAAACGGGCAGTAAAAAAGAAAGTGCATTCCATTTTCTATTTCTCCAAGGTCACACATATGACAGAACCTATCCTCCTCACTGGTTCCCACCCAACGGCCTGTTTCAATACGGAGGGGGAGGATACCTGATCGTAATAGGGCACACAAAGACCTCTTTTTCTTTGTGAGATAATACTTTACATAATTTTCAGTTCCAAATTGTGTTTTTACTTCCCTAAATGTGCGTAGTTTAGGCTTGCTTACTAGTCCACAAAGCCAATTCTCGCTGTTACTGAGAGATAACCTTTCTTTAACCATGTTGAGATCAACCCTCATCATATTATCCAGTACATCCTCACAACCTAGTCTACTGCACAACTCAGGGAGCTCTCTTGTCCATACACCATCGTTATCTATGTCCCAATAAAACACCCTTTTTGTTATTCTACTGTCTTCCATTCCTAACAGCCTCTTCTATAGCCTCATCATACAGATATTTCGGCGACCCTCACACGACTCCCACCCCATATCTCCAGTAATGGCTAGGGTTGGGGCAAACTTGTGTACCCCCAGGAAATATCGTATAGCTCTGTTGTGGATGGTTTCTAAGGCTGGGAAATTCTTGAAACCCAGAGAAAAGATAAGGTGTGCACATCCAAAAACCACTTTGGCCAGGTGCTGGAATCAACATAATAGTCCATAGAAGAAGATAACGATCCTGCACACTGTAGCTCCCATTCAGAAAAATTTATTAAGACAAGTGCAAAAACATGACATTTCGAGCCAAAATGCTCTTCCTCAGACAGGAGAAATTCTTGAAACCCCAGACCCCTGCCACATAATCCAGTACCGGGCACACACATGCATGGTAGAGTTTGGTGTATGTGGAGAACCCCATATTTCTCAGCATCTTGGTTTTACCAATGACCCCAACAAGAGCCCTACTGGCTGACTCACTTCCACTGTCTTCACTCACCTGGAAATTAAATTATTTTTAAGTACGTAGCCTGGATGAGTGCAACCTTTCTACCCCAGTTTAGTTTCATTTTCCAACTCCAGCCTCAGTTCTTTGGCTCTGTGCACACAGTGCTTCCACATTTCACCTCAGACTGCACACCACATTCTGGTGAACCTGACAGACAAGTGAGAGAGGACGGAGACGGTATCCCACTCCTCACAGTTCACCTGGTGTTTGTTAGAATCAACAAAATTAACCATCGACGATGTGCAGAGGATGATGAGGATGTGCACAAAGGCTTCACACCTGGCAATGGAAAGCGTCTCCTCATGTGCCTCGTCTGTCCACTCATGATTGGATCTCACCTCCCAGCTCTGTATGCAAATAAACATGTATTATTTCCATTTCCTAAGACCTGATGCTCAGGTTTTTTTTTTTTTTTTGTCGAGAGAGAAAGCGAGTGTGAGAGAAAGAGTTTTATCGTCATATGCATAGAAAAACTGTTGCACCATCCATGTGAAGGGGGGAGGCATGCAGTCTTTAAATAAGGAGTGAACAGGTGAACTTAATCAGGTAAACGAGGGTCAAAACTACAGCAAATTATCAACGAGAAAAGGGGAGAAAAGGAAATGAGGAAAGGAAAGGAAAATACAAGCAGCCTCTGTGGATATTCATGAACACTGTCAACACAAACTGAGAAATGTGGCATCAGCAGATTTGTGATAAATGATCTCAGCTTCCAGTTTCAACTAAATCAAAGGAGAAGTCAAAAGATTTTACCTTTGAAATGGATCAAACCTGGAATGAACAACCAATAACTAATCAGTCATTACAATCACAATAACACATTTAAAACATGTGCTCTTAAAAAAAATCCACATTTCTCCCAGGTGTACTGTCTTTTTAAATCTAGCATTTCTCTATATGGTCATTCTTTGGATTATAAGTCATCTCTTCTGTCTTCACTCTGGTTTTAGTAGCTGTGTGTGAATTAAATAGAGCTACAGTCTCTCTTTCTACCAGTTTATTTTTACACAACAACCTCAATTGTTCAACTCTACCTAGTAACCAAAAAAAAAAAAAAAAAATCAGCCTTTTCTGAATTTCTGTTGGCCACTTCCTGTACAGCCCATTTGTGACTGCTTCCTTTGAGCGACACACACGCAGACCGGAGGGGAAGTTTGATCAGACAGACAATTTATCAAATATTGTGAATTTTATTTCTTAAACAGAGCAAGATGGAGAAATTCATGTTGTTGCTCCTCTTCTGTCATGTCGCATCTCCAGGTAAGATCAGCAGATATAAGTAAGAAAAAAAAGACAAAACACAGGACAGAGAAGCAATAAAAAAAATAATACTAATAAAATAAGGTGAATTACAATAGAATAAATAAGGCTTTGCGATACTCGTTGATGCTTTACTGAGCACTGAGCAAGAATCTTTATTTTTTAGCAGCAGCCTGCCTGCTCAGACGGAGTGAAATGACAGCACTTTAGAGATTAGTCGAAGGATTTTATTCTCAAAGTGAGGAGAACAGTCTACATGCATGGGAGTGCCTGTCAGTATGTGTGGGTGTGTGCAGTTTCTAAGGGAAGAAAAATGGAAATAAGTAAATGAACAGTACAAGTAACTAACTCTCTAATCCGTCTTTCTAATCACAAACACATTTTTTAAAAATCTGCTATTAAAAACAACACATTTCTCCCTGGTGCACATTTTTTAATCTGTAAGGTCATTCTTTGGATTATGAGTCACTTCCTCTGTCTTGCTTTCTTTTTTAGTCGCTCACTGTTTTAATGTGTAAATCTTTGACTTTCCCAGATGCGCTTCAGGGGACAGGCGCTGTAAATTAACATCTGCTATAAACACCACGACACTTACACTGATGAACTGCTCTCACACTGTATCCGCCCACATCAAATAAACCTGAAATACAAATAATAAGAATAATAAGAATAATGGTCAGTATGAGTAAAAAATATTAGTATTATTACTAATTTAAGTTCTTACTCATTCAACATAAAAACTTTTTTTTCTTAAATATTACACTTTTCTACATTTTAAACCACATCCTTTGCAGCGGAAAAAAAGTATTTTGTCTATAAGCAACAAACTGGACAAACTGTAAATTGACATACACAGTGAGCAACAAAGAGAAGTTTATTTTATAATTCAAAAGAGTTGAAAACAAAAGATCACATGAAACTAAATTCACAATACTCTGAAGTGGTTCAGATTTCAGGCTAATATAAAGACTGTGAACTGATGATTGATACTTTCTGATTTAGATGAAAAAAGAGCAGATGAGCTTCACTTTATCGGACTTAAGTCCAGTTGCCTATGATTCATTTTTGCCCAAAGAGAACTTTATCGTGAAATATCCAGGTTTAAAATGATGTGTCATTACTGAAATTATATGTGACATCGAGAAAATAAAATCATTTTTGAGGGCAGAATCATACATTTTATTTATTTGGTTGTGTTTTATGATGACAAATGTTTCTGGTTGATAAACTGATAAATGTGAGTGACAGTTGTTCTGTTTGTCCCACAGTGCTTCACTCCCTGAAGTATTTCTTCACTGGATCGTCTGGAGTCCCAAACTTCCCAGAATATGTCTCTGTCGGTTTGGTTGATGATGTTCAAACTGATTACTATGACAGCATCACACAGAGAGCAGTGCCCAAACAGGACTGGATGGAGAAGGTCACAGGTTATCTTCCTAACTACTGGGACAGAGAAACTCAGAGGTGTCAGAATGACCAGCAGGTTTTCAAAGCCAACATTGACATCGCAAAGAGACGCTTCAACCAAACTGGAGGTTTGTTTACATTTTTCTTTCTGCTGATAATTTTTTTAATTTAAATTTTTTAATCGCAAATTGTTGTGAAGTTACAGACTAAAACTGAGGAAATGGTGTTTGATCCTCGTGGGATGGGGGACCACAGGCCTGTGGTCATCCACAACCTAGCCATTTCCCAGGTGCAGTCTTATAAGTACCTTGGTGTCTTCATCGACAACACACTCTCCTGGAGCACACATGCTGACGGCCTCTGCTGCAGACTACAACAACGGTTGCATTTTTTATGCCGTCTGAGAATTCATGGTGTTGATCAAAAATTTATGTTGATTTTTTATAAGGCTGTCTTAGAGAGTCTAATTAGGTGCAGTATCGCAGCTTGGTTTGGAAACCTCTCTGTTCAGCTTCGGCTAATTCTTGCTGCTGGAAAAATTATTGGCATTAAAGAGCACTTTTCCAGTCAGAGTATCAATGAACAGGCCACTCTGCAAAAAGTCAATAAGGTAATCAATGATCCATCACACATTCTGCACAGTGAGTTTGAGCTGTTACCTTCTGGGTGAAGGTTTAGAGTTCCTCACTGTGTGTGTGTACTGTGTATGTGTGTGTGTGTGTGTGTGTGTGTGTGTGTGTGTGTGTGTGTGCGCGCGCTGTGTGTGTTTGTTCCTGCATCTCACATGAAGCTGCCTCCTTCATCAGATCTCACTCTGGTTTACTGCAGACTCTGTCTCTGTCTCTCTCTCAGGTGTCCACATTGTCCAGGTGATGTACGGCTGTGAATGGGACGATGAGACTGGAGTCACTAATGGTTTTAATCAGCATGGTTATGATGGAGAAGACTTTGTAGCTTTTGACCTGAAGACAAAGACATGGATCGCTCCAACACCACAGGCTGTCATCACCAAACACAAGTGGGACGGACTGCCAGGTCGAACTGAGGGTTTGAAGAACTACCTCACCCAGATTTGCGTTGACTGGCTGAAGAAGTATGTGAACTATGGGAGGAGCACTCTGCTGAGAACAGGTAGACTCACCTGACCTGATGTATGTGATGGTCACAACTTTATGCCTCTTCTGTTTTTAATATGCAGTATCATTACAGTGAATATGAAACAACTTGTATGTTTATGTATTTTATAACTGTAATTTTGGCCCCTTTTCTGTTTCCTCCTTTCTTCTGTTTCTATCTCTCTGTTTCCTCACTCTCTCTCTCTGTTATTTACTCTTTTTCTCCTTTCTTTCTGTGTTCCACTTTTCCTCCCTTCTATTATTGCTCTCTCTCTCTCTCTCTCTCTCTCTCTCTCCTGCCCCTTTAACTCCATTTCTCTTTCCTTGCCTCCTTTTTCTTGCTTCCTTCATTGCTGTCTGTTATTATTCTCCTCTCCTGTCCCACCTAACCTTTTTCCCTCTCTCTCCAGAGCTTCCCTCAGTGTCTCTCCTCCAGAAGACTCCCTCCTCTCCAGTGACCTGCCATGCTTCAGGTTTCTACCCCAACAAAATCATGTTGTTCTGGAGGAGAGACGAAGAGGAGCTTCATGAGGACATAGACCACGGAGAGATCCTCCACAACCACGATGGAACCTTCCAGAAGAGCGTTGACCTGGACGTTTCATCAGTCAAACCTGAAGACTGGGGGAGGTACAGCTGTGTGTTTCAGCTCTCTGGTGTCGAGAAGGACATCGTCACCAAACTGGACCCAAAAGTGATCAAGACCAACTGGGGCAGGACTGAGATCAAACCTGAGACTGAGATCAAACGTGATGGAGGTGGGAAAGACACGTCTCATCTACTTGACTTGTAGTTCATGAGTTTTATTTTGATCGTTCTATGTTGGATTATTTCTCTCTTTATCATTTTGTTGTTATTTAGCTTGATTCAGTCGTCCAGGGTAATTTAGATTTTATTAGTCATATTGATGTTTTTACTTTCTCCGGCATTTAAAATATAATTTACATATGGCATCTATTACAAATCCCAGGTTATGTTTTCTCTTGCACTGCAGTTTGTATGGATTGTATGTGGTTCATATACACTACTCACAAAAAGTTAGGGATATTCGGCTTTCGGGTGAAATTTCAGGACCTGCATCCCATAGAAAACCTATGGGATCAGCTGAGTCGCCGTGTAGAGGCTCGGAGCGCTGTACCCCAGAACCTCAATGTCCTGAGGGCCGCCCTTCAAGAAGAGTGGGATGCCATGCCTCAGCAGACAATAAGTCGACTTGTGAACAGCATGAGACGTCGTTGTCAAGCTGTAATTGATGCTCAAGGGCACATGACAAGTTATTGACACTGACATTTTTTGTTGTGGTATATCCACCACTGTTGTTGGCTTTTGTTTCAAGAAATTGTTTGAGATGAGGAAATCACCAGTGTATGCTTCTACTTAAATGCCCTACTTTCATGATATAATATCACTGTAGCGTGAACATTTTACATTTTCCATAAATTTCACCCAAAAGCCAAATATCCCTAACTTTTTGTGAGTAGTGTATGTTCCTTCATGGTGGCATAGTTTATTTCTCTGTGGGGACAAATTTGGGTAACGTCTTTTTTTTTTTTAACTTTTTTTTTTTCCTTTTTCAGACAACCAGACAGTTTTTAACTTTGACAACAGTAAAGGTAACCACAAGTGTTGGTCAGCTCACTAAAACACATTCAACACTTTTCATATGACATCCTCTCTAAAATTGAAATACTAACAAATAAACATAATCTGATCTGATTTTAGCTCCAAGTTGTCCCTCAGAATTTCCCACTGTTGTTGTTCTTGGAACTGTTGTTGGCCTGCTGGTCCTGGTGGTGATCTGCATCACTGCAGTCTTCATCTGCAGAGAAAGAAACAATGGTGAGAGAAGAGTTTCTTTCTTCAACACAATTCAGTTTTTAATTGTTAACACACCTGCCTGTGACACTTTGAGTACTGTTTGTGTTCTTTAACCTAATATTTTGTGTGTGGTGCTTCTGGTATTGCATACTCCATGAAATGTAAATCTTCAGAATACATTTGTCATTTGTAGTAATAGTGATGCACATAATAGAGAATGTTCTTCTGTTTAAATATGAATTTTAATTTGTTCATAATTGTCTAATTCTGTAATTTCTTGTTTGTATTTCAGGGTTTGAAAAAGCAAACGGTAAGTATTCGGGGGCCTGTTGCACAAAACTAGGATAAGGGATTAAGCCGGGATATCTTGGTTATCCTGGATTAATTTATCCTTGATCCGGTTGCACAAAAGTAGGATAGTGGATAGCAGGATATGTTTTGATATAAGTTACCATGGAGATATATTCTGTGGAGCTAGCCTGCTCCAGACCAGGCTAAGTTCCAGGATTTATTTAATCTTATCCCTTATCTCAGTCAACAGTCACCACAAACGGAAACTAAACGTTATTCCACTGCCCACTACGCATTGTTATCACATCGACACCTTCCTAAAATAATCGCCTAAGTCATTTTTTCAGGTTTTTCAAGAGACACAAAAAAATTCACCAAAAATTAACTATGATATTTATTGATAATTTCACTCAAAAATGTTATATAAAAAAAGATGACTACTAAAAACAATGTCAGTCAATTATGTAACATAACAGAAATAAATGACTTAGGCAAATTTCTGAACATGCCTTTGTTGACTTAGGCAATTGTAATATGTTATATGCCAAAGTTATACTAAACCTCATCACTTACCAATTGAGGATGAGCCCTGGATCATTGAAATAACTTCACTGGCAGAGAAAATTTTCTTTCTTCTTGATACCGCTGCCATCTTGAAATGCTTAAAATAGCCTAAAAACGTTTTTTTTTTTTTTTTTTTGCCTTAGGCAAAAATAAAACTACCAAAGTCACAGTTTTTGCACACAAGTGATTTAGGCAGTTATACTTCAGGGGTAGAATGGCATGACCTGTTCTGATGCTGGTGATTTCACCAGAGGTGGCCAGCATCAAGAGGAGATGATTTAGGCAAAAAACTTGTTTTTGACAAAAAAAAAAAAAAAAAAAAAGACTTAGGCGATCATTTTAGGAAGGTGTTGAAACTAGACCCCCTGTCATTATTTAAACATTTGTGATCATTAATTTGATGATAAATGATGATTTTAGATGTTGCAATATTAGATAATTTACAGTTTCCCATAGACTATAAAATACACATCCCATATAAATATACATCAAAGAGTAACATGACATTCCTTTATTGAATAAGGATAAATCAAAGCAGGTAAACAATCAGCTCCTTCACACAGTGACTCTACATGATAGAAAGCACAGAATCAAAGCATATTATACAATACAAGAATAAAGACACATTCAAAGGTCTGTATGTAATACACCCTGCATGTCTGCACACTGAAATAAATGCAGGACAAATCCATACACAACAAATGAACAGACAAATGAATGGATGCAGTAGCAAGCTTGTATACACACAGTATACAGCCCAAACGACATAAGAGGCAAAATCAGTTTAAATACAATTAAACTTTTTTTTTTTTAATTCCTCTGCCAATGCAGGCCATATTTAACTGAAATTCACAGTATGCATCTCTGCCACTGCAGGACATATTTAACTTAAATTTAGAGCATGCATGTTAACTAAAATAATTTAACACATGTTGGTCCCTGAGCAGCCGACCACTGTAGTCATCAGGGAAGATGCAGGATTGTCTCAGTCTGTGTGTGATGGCACTCTGGGGGCCCTCTCCTTCCTCAGGCAGGCCACACTGTGGAGGACAGCACAGGCCACAGTGATGTCACATGCCCTCAAAGGGCTGACCCTTAAGTCCTAAAGACAGTGAAAGCACCTTCAGGAGGCCAAAGGTCATTTCAGTCCTGGCACTTGTCCTGGCATGGGCAGGACTGTAAGGCCTGCTGTGCTCCCTGGGGGTCTGTGGTGTCAGGAGAAAAGGCTGGCAGGTATACCCCCTGTCCCCCAGCAACACACCAGAGAATTCACCTGTCAATACAAAATCTCATCATCACAACCTCATAAATAGAGTGACATTCTTGACACAGCCATGATGTAAAAAGTGGTTATTAATAGAGGTTGTGTGGCTCACCTTGTGATAGGTGCTGATAGATTCCAGAGGTCTGAAAGACTCGGGAGTCATGGACTGAGCCAGGCCACTTTGCCACAACATTGCTGATCAGACAGTCAGCATTGCAGACCATCTGAAATTATAAGATGAAGACTATTAAACCAATCAACGCACATCACAAGCAGTGTACAGTGTTCATTAACTGACAATATCAAAAAGTCATGTTCACCTAAACATTAATGCTGTGAAAGGATTTCCTATTCAAAAAACCCACCTGATGGGCACCTGAGGGGGATTTTATCTTGATGTGCATGCAGAGGAGCATGGAGCATGAGGAGCAAATATAAGGATAAGATAAGAGGAACTTTATTTATCCTAAAGGGAAATTCAATTCAGTCAGTGAGCTCATCTATTTATCAAATTGTTATACAGTCTGATGGAGTTGCATTTACGCAATTTTACTCACATCTGCAGTCAATTTCACTTACAATTTCAACTGATTAATAATCAGAGTACAACTACGTTTTCGGAGATGTTAATTAACTATTTGGATTGTAATTGTGATGGTTTCAGCGGAACAGTGAGTGTGTATTTGCGTACTACTTACGCATTCAGGCGGTCTGCAGTACTTTTCCACGCTTTCTCTCGTTGTTGATAACAGTGGCCGTGTTGTCCTTCTTTTTTATTTGATCTTTCACCTCCTCGTAAGCCTCCATAAGGATTTCTGCCTCAGAGGGGGGGAAATACGCTGCTCTCGCTGCCATGGTGGATCGGTGAATCTGTGATCGATGGCGGGGTCTACTGAGGAAGCCGCGTGCGCGCACTTATCCAGGATAGGTTTCAGCTGGCTTGATGAATCCATGTCTGCTGATCCTGGCTTGGCGTTTGTGCAACCAATTGAGCCTGGACGCTCTTGTTTTGGATTCGTTGAGCTCGGCTCACTCACTTATCCCGGATGTCTTAATCCTACTTTTGTGCAACGGGCCCCTGATGCTCAGTTTGTTTGTTTTTTTGTCGAGAGAAAGTGAGTGTGAGAGAAAGAGTTTTATTGTCATATGCATAGAAAAACAAACTGTTGCACCATCCATGTGAAGGAGGGAGGCAGTGCAGTCTTTAAATAAGGAGTGAACAGATGAACTTAATCAGGTAAACGAGGGTCCAAACTAGAACAAATTATCAATGAGAAAAGGGGAGAAAAGGAAGTGAGGTAAAGGAGGTGAGGCAGGTACCAAGGTGCATTCCGATGAACTGTGAAGGACACTACATAGAGTGGAAAAGGGAGTGAGGGAGTAAATAAATACAGAAATGTGGTTTCTTCAGTACAAAGATAATTTTTTTATTGTTAGAAATCAGAGCCTGAGGTCCGGAGCTGACGGCCTTACTGACGCTGTAACAGATACGCAGAGTGTGTTGATGGTGAGGCGCTCAAAGTGAAAGCCGGTCCGGTCCAGAGCAGGGGGCTATTCCATGAAAGCAGCTAAAGAAAGCTGCGCTTACGTGATATAGCCTGGCTTGAATTAGCGTCAGCTTTCACTAAAGCCTCAACCCGTTCCACTAACGCGACTCAGCCGCGTCAGGTCAGCGCTAATTCTAGCCACGTGTGAACAAGCCTCAAGTGCGCGCGTTCACGGGGCACATAAGCAGCCCAGAACAGTCGATTGTCGAAACGAACGTACAACTGTCTCAAAAGGAGGGGAAAAGGAGAGCCTCGACATTTTCAGCGGCGGAGCAGACACTGCTGATGGAACTATATGAAGAATATAGAGAAATCATCACAAACAGGGCCGGTTTTTGGCATAGGCGGTATAGGCAATTGCCTAGGGCGCCATCTGCTGGAGGGGCGCCGCTAGTGGCCAGGGGGGCGCCGGAAGCAGAATTGTTGACCGGCGCGACACCGTCGGGATATGGAAATCAAAAAACTGGAGAAGGAAGTAGGCTAAGTAGCCTATAAATTTAAACACAACAGAAAGCCATGGTTTGGACTGTATTTAATGCTTTCATTCTTTGTCTTCACAGCTTGAACAAAATGATGATTATTGAGTTTGTTTTGTTGTTGTTTTTTTAATAGTTAATAGGCTAAATGATTTCAAAACTTAGGAATTTACATTACATATGAAATTATAGGTAGGCTACATGTAAAAATCCAAATATAAAGGGATCATTCAAAAAGTGGGATGACCATGAATCCAATTGGGATGAACTGAAATATGTGTCCTTACGTCCCTCACCTGTGTCAACTAATCTATTGGCTTCGGGCAGAATAGAGGCGGGTCATCGCAAATTGCGGGTGGGAAATAAAATAAGACGTCTTTTTTTATTTAACCTCATGTTCTTTTCAACCCTTTTATGTTCAACGCTTGTTGTTGCATTTGATGTATGACTTGTGCTATATGAATAAAATTTGATTGAGTAATTGATTGTTTATTCGGTTGATTTCGGAGACTGACAGTGATAACACATGATTTTCATTAGGTTTATTTTTATTAAGTAAACACGTACATTCATGCTTGGTCACATTGTGGGAAATAGGCTAAGTCTGAATTTATATTTCCGAACACGGACATGGTGCTACATAATTAAATTTGAACTTAATTAAATTGAATATGTGATGCCGGGGCAACAATATAGACGTGACGGAGCCGTCATTTGGGGGTCTGTTTGCGTCCGTCGGACATTCTCTGACAGCAGCTGAGCTAAGCTTGGCTGTAAGCCTGCCACGGAGCAGGCTAGTTCTGCTGACTAAGTTGCCATGGTTATTGAGCTGCAACTCATATAAGCCACTTTGATGGAACGGAACTCTCACTTAAATTAGCGAGACTCATCGAAATAAGCCAGGCTATCCCATTAGCCAGCTTGATGGAATAGGCCCCAGGACTGATGCTGAAGCTGCTGTGTTTTGCTGTTTTGTTCTCAGTGAGACATGAACAGAGGCTGCAGCTCCGACTGACACTCAGCAGCTGGAAGGAAAATACAAGCAGCCTCTGTGGATATTCATGAACACTGTCAACACAAACTGAGAAATGTGGCATCAGCAGGTTTGTGATAAATGATCTCAGCTTCAGTTTCAACTAAATCAAAGGAGAAGTCAAAAGATTTCACCTTTGAAATGGATCAAACTTGGAATGAACTACTTTATTTTTTTACTTTTACTTTTATTATTTTTTTAAATCTAGCATTTCTCTATATGGTCATTCTTTGGATTATAAGTCACTTCTTCTGTCTTCACTCTGGTTTTAGTAGCTGTGTGTGAATCAAATAGAGCTACAGTCTCTCTTTCTACCAGTTTATTTTTACACAACAACCTCAATTTTTCAACTCTACCTAGTAACCCCCCAAAAAAATCAGCCTTTTCTGAATTTCTATTGGCCAGTTCTTGTACAGCCCATTTATGACTGCTTCCTCTGAGCGCGACACACACGCAGACCAGAGGGGAAGTTTGATCAGACAGACGATTTATCAAATATTGTGAACTTTATTTCTTAAACAGAGCAAGATGAAGAAGTTCATGTTGTTGCTCCTCTTCTGTCATGTCGCATCTCCAGGTAAGATCAGCAGATATAAGTAAGACATAAAATAAATAAGATAAAACACAGGACAGAGAAGAAGTTAATAAAATAAAATATAATAAAATAAAATAGGGTGAATTCCAGCAGAATAAGGCTTTGCGATGCCTTGTCGATGCTTTAATTCGTAGTCTATCACACTCTTGAGTCACATCATCATTGCGTGTGCGTGTGTGTGCGCGTGTAGGGAAACCCCGAAAAGCACTGAGCAAGGATCTATATTTTTTAGCAGCAGCCTGCCTGGTCAAACGGAGTGAAATGACAGCACTTAAGAGATTAGTCGAAGGATTTTATTCTCAAAGTGAGGAGAACAGTCTACATACATGGGAGTGCCTGTCAGTGTGTGTGGCTGTGTGCAGTTTCTAAGGGAAGAAAAATGGAAATAAATCAATGTACAAGTAACTAACTCACTAATCCGTCTTTCTAATCACAAACACATTTTTTAAAAATCTGCTCTAAAAAAAAAAAACAACAAAAAAACATTTCGCTCTGGTGCACATGTTTTAATCTGTAAGGTCATTCTTTGGATTATAAATCACTTCTTCTGTCTTCCCTCTGGTTTTCTTCTTTTCCCTCTCTCTGTTTTTGCTGTTAATGTTTTTGATGTAGAAATAAATGATTGTTGTGCTGTTTTTCTCTTTGTAAGCGGCTCTGCGTCACTAAAATATTAGAGCTTCAGTCTCTCTTTCTACCAGAGTTTAGTTTTATTTTCGCTTAACAACCTGAATTCTTCAAATCTGCCTAGTAACCAATGACGTTGCAGCCTTTCAGATTTTTCTATTGGTCAGTCGGGTTCTTGTCCCGCCCAGTTGTGACGTGAGGCTCATTAGACAGACTGCGTCCTCTGGTCGAGACACAAGCGGCCAGCGGGGCTGAGAGGAAGGTTTCACCGTTCAGACTTATTGATTTTTGTCAAATTTATTTCTTTCTCAAATCAAGATGAAGGAGTTTATTTTGTTGTTCCTCTTCTGTCATGTTGCATCTCCGGGTAAGATCACATTTTAAATCTCTCCTCTAATTTCACATCAAGTTGCTTTAGTAGATCTTCATATCTGACTTTGATGAGACCTGTGTCGGCCAAACCGCCAGTAAGAAGAATAAAAACATTTTAATATTCCAGATATTTGTTGAGTCCAGGCTGGAATGGGTGTGAATTTTAGTCTCTAACGAATAGAAAAAGATCTTTAATGTGCACAAGTGGAGATTTGACTTCTGCTGCGCAAGTCCATATGAAATTAGGAAAATGACATGAAATGAGAGAAAACACGAGACATTAAAGAAGCAGATAAAATATAATAAAAATAAAGGAATGATTAGTTAAAGCCTGTCAATTCTTTAATTAATAGATCGTCATACTTTCGATTTGTGTGACCGAGCTTAAGCCGTGTTCACACCGGACGCGATGAACGCGATGAAATCGCGCGTCACGCGACGATGGAATCATTTATTTCCCCAATCGCGTCTATCGCGCGATGGACGCGTTGATGCGAACCCGCCCTCCTCTCTCCCTCCTTCCTCTCCCTGATGTAGGTGTCCCGCAGACTTTTCCATCTGTGGCGACACACATCCACTGACAAGACGCACACACGTAGCGAGACAGATATGCCGGGTTAACGTTACCGCTAGCATGGCTAATAGTAAATTACATCCAATAGCTGCATTAGCAACGGACACATATTCGCAAAATTTACCGGCACACGGCAGCCCGGCAGCCCGCACAGGGCAGCCCGGCAGCCGGCACAGGGCAGCCCGGCAGCCCGCACACGGCAGCCCGGCAGCCGGCACACGGCAGCCTGGCAGCCCGGTAGCCCGCACACGGCAACAATAATATTGTCCTCCATTTTTCGATTTCCTTTGGCAGTTCTTGACATAGGTGACGTAGGGAGAATATCAACACTGATTGGCTATCGCGTCAAAGCATCACGCGATGTCGCATCAAAAGTTGAAATTTTTCAACTTGCGCGATGAGGCGTTTGACGCGATAAAGCGTCCAACGCGACGCGATGAAGCGTCCAACGCGACGCGATGAAGCGTCAACGCGACGCGATGAAGCGGCATCGCGTCGCGTGTATCGCGCGAAACGCGCCGCCCGACCCGAAATCGCGCGTCATCGCGTCTTTGCATTGACTTTTAATGTAAACTTGACGCGCGAATTCGCGTTATCGCGTCCGGTGTGAACACACCTTTAAGCCGTGTTCACACCGGACGCGATGGACGCGGTGAAATCGCGCGTCACGCGCGAAACGCGCCGCGTGACCATGGAATCATTTATTTCCCCAATCGCGTCTATCGCGCGATGGACGCGTTGATGCGAACCCACCCTCCTCTCTCCCTCCTTCCTCTCCCTGATGTAGGTGTCCCGCAGACTTTTCCATCTGTGGCGACACACATCCACTGACAAGACGCACACACGTAGCGAGACAGATATGCCGGGTTAACGTTACCGCTAGCATGGTTAATAGTAAATTACATCCAATAGCTGCATTAGCAACGGACACATATTCGCAAAATTTACCGGCACACGGCAGCCCGGCAGCCGGCACAGGGCAGCCCGGCAGCCCGCACACGGCAGCCCGGCAGCCAGCACACGGCAGCCCGGCAGCCGGCACAGGGCAGCCCGGCAGCCCGGCAGCCCGGTAGCCCGCACACGGCAGCCTGGCAGCCGGCACACGGCAGCCTGGCAGCCTGGCAGCCCGGTAGCCCGCACACGGCAACAATAATATTGTCCTCCATTTTTCGATTTCCTTTGGCAGTTCTTGACATAGGTGACGTAGGGAGAATATCAACACTGATTGGCTATCGCGTCAAAGCATCACGCGATGTCGCGTCAAAAGTTGAAATTTTTCAACTTGCGCGATGAGGCGTTTGACGCGATAAAGCGTCCAACGCGACGCGACGAAGCGTCCAACGCGACGCGACGAAGCGTCAACGCGACGCGACGAAGCGTCAACGCGACGCGACGAAGCGTCAACGCGTCGCGTGTATCGCGCGAAACGCGCCGCCCGACCCGAAATCGCGCGTCATCGCGTCTTTGCATTGACTTTTAATGTAAACTTGACGCGCGAATTCGCGTTATCGCGTCCGGTGTGAACACACCTTTATTGTAATAGTGTGCGATACCAGACTGTGTGCGTGCGTGCGTGCGTGTGTGTGTGCGTGCATGTTACCAGCACAGTCTGAGTTTTTAACAGTACCAGTGAGCGCCATGTGAGGGCGCTGTGTTCATGTTGCAGCTGAAGCCAAACGCCTTCCCTCTGCGCTCACACTGACTGATATGACGCTGATCTGCTCAAACTTGTTCTCATCTTTAGCTTTTTCTTTCTTTTCTTTTTTTTTTGTGTTCAGCTGTGTCCTGTTACAGTTTTCTGTTTTCACTAAATGTGTGTTTTTTGTATCTTGTTGGACTCAGTTCACCTCCTGATTTCTTTTTTAGTAGCTCACTGTTTTAATGTGTAAATCTTTGACTTTCCCAGAAGCGCTTCAGGGGACAGGCGCTGTAAATTAACATCTGCTATAAACACCACGACACTCACACTGATGAACTCCTCTCACACTGTATCCATCCATATCAAATAAACCTGAAATACATAAAGAATAATTGTCTGTATGAGTAAAAAAATATTATTAAAGGTGGAAGTAACTAATTACATCGTTTTATTTTAATCTTTCATTGTACTTTTAGTATTTTTAATAATATAAATTTTGACTCATTCAACATAAAATCTTTTTTATTTAAATATTACACTTCAGCATTTTAAATCATATCCTTTGCAGAGAAAAAAGTATTTTGTCTGTAAGCAACATAAACTGGACAAACTGTAAATCGACATACACAGTGAGCAACAAAGATAAATTTATTTTATAATTAAAAAGAAGGAGCTGAAAACAAAAGAAACTAAATTCTCCTTTTCTGAGAAGTGGCTCATTACCTTTTAGGAGCTACATTTCATTTCACTGAAGCAGATTTTTCAACAGTTTCTTTTTTTAATATCAACAATGCAGGACAGCAACGTATGTCTGTAATTAATAGAAATATAAGACATAATTGTGAACAAATAATCACTTCCATTTATTAGATATAAAGATTGATATTTAGATTTGTTGCCAATAAAATGTGATTCATATATTTTAAACAATACTCTCAAGTGGTTCAGATTTCAGGCTAACATAAAGAGAGTGAACTGATGATTGGTATTTTCAGATTTAGATGAAAAAACTCCTGGAATTACTGAAGAGCATTTGAAAAGTTTCACTTTATCTTGAAATATCCAGGTTTAAAAATTATGTGTTTATGATTGAAATTATTTGCGACATCAAGAAAATAAAATCAATTTTGAGGGCAGAATTATGTGTTTTATTTATTTATTTATTAAAATTATATAGGTCATAAATTTCAGGGAGAAAAATATTCTGAAAATGGAATACACTTTTTTTGCGTTGGGGGAAAAAAAAAATAACACTTCATGTATTTCACATTTAAATCTGAGAATGTGTGAAAAATGACTGCGCTTTTAACAAAATTATTGAAAATTGTCCACAAAACACTAATATGTCGTTATTGTTGTTGTTGTTTGTCTTTAACATGAATATCAATATCAGTTTTGATGTTTTTTGCCTGTAGTTGTGGAACAGAAACGATATTTTCTGTTGTTCAGGCAGTTGGTTGTGTTTTATGATGACAAATGTTTCTGGTTGATAAATTGATAAATGTGAGTGACAGTTGTTCTGTGTTTGTCCCACAGTGCTTCACTCCCTGAAGTATTTCTACACGGCTTCGTCTGGAGTCCCAAACTTCCCAGAGTTTGTGGCTGTTGGTTTGGTTGATGATGTTCCAATGAGTCACTATGACAGCAACACACAGAGAGAAGAGCCCAAACAGGACTGGATGGAGAAGGTCAAAGGTGATGATGCTGGTTACTGGGACAGACAAACTCAGATCTCTCAGGCTGACCAGCAGACCTTCAAAGTCAGAATTGACACCGCGAAGAAACGCTTCAACCAAACTGGAGGTTTGTTTACGTTTCTCTTTCTGCTGATAAAATGTTTTTTCATCACAAATTGTTGTAAAGTTACTGACGTAGCTTCACACACACACACACACACACAATTTCTCTCACACACACACAAACACACATTTTATCACACAACTTTTAACTCTGTCTCTCTCACACACACACACACACACTCAAACTCATACACACACGCGCACACACACATAAAACACACACACACACATTTTGATCTCTCTCTGTTGTCTCTCTCTGTCACACACAGAAATCATTCTCTGACATGTAATTTTACATACAAACACACACAGACACACACACACACACGCACACACGTACAAACACCCACACACGCACACACACACACACACACACACACAGACATACAAACACACGCATGCACACACACAATCATCACAATTTCTCCCTCTCTCGCTCTTTCACACACACACACACACACACACACACACACATTCTTTTCACACACACACACACACACACACACACACATTCTTTTTTCACACAGACACACACACACACACACACACACACACACACACACACACAAACCTTCATCACAATTTCTCTCTCACACACACACATAAGCAAACACACATTTTGTCACACAACTTTTAACTCTGTTTCTCACTCACATACACACAAACACTCACACACACACACACACACACAAACTCACACACACACATACAAACACACACACACACAAACTCATACACACAGACCCACACACACACACACACACACATTTTGTCACACAATTTTGATCTCTCTCTGTCACACACATCTTCTGACATGTAATTTTACATACAAACACACACAGACACACACACACACACACGCACGCACACACACACACACACACATACAAACACACACATACAAACACACGCATGCACACACACACCTTCATCACAATTTCTTTCTCACACACACACATCTAAACAAACACACATTTTGTCACACAACTTTTAACTCTGTCTCTCACTCACATACACACAAACACACACACATACACAAACTCACACACACACACACACACACACATACACATACCAACACACACACACACACACACACACACACACACATTTTGTCACACAATTTTGATCTCTCTGTTGTCTCTCTCTCTCACACACAGAAATCATCCTCTGACATGTAATTTTACATACAAACACACACACACACACACACACACACACATACAAACACACACACACACAAACACAAACAAACACACACACACGGACACATACACAGACATACAAACACATGCGCACACACACACAATCATCACAATTTCTCTCTCACACACACACATATAAACAAACACATTTTGTCACACAACTTTTAACTCTGTCTCTCACTCACACACACACACACACCCGCACACACACACACACACACATACAAACACACACACACATTTTGTCACACAATTTTCTCTCTCTCTCTCTCTCACACACACAGAAATCATCCTCTGACATGTAATTTTACATACAAAAACACACACACACACTCAAACACACTCACACACACACACACACACACACACACACACACACATGGTGGTGGGCGATATGACGATATATATCGTAGGTACGATAGAAAAATGTCTATCGCGTCATTTCTCTTCTATCGTTTCTATTTTATCAGTTCAAGCTAATTTTCCCAGTGTCGGCTGATGTGAACGTGTTATTGTTGTCACTGGTCGCCAATATGCACTCAGATTATGACACAAACAAGAATAAAAAACTATTTTCACAAAGAAGATACCATTCTGTGGACTTTGCAACACTACGCTGCTTTACGTTATTCACGTGGTACCACACACACACGGGAATACAACACACAACAACACACACGGGAATACAACACACGACAACACACACGGGAATACAACACACAACAACACACACAGGAATACAACACACACGATCAAGCAGAGACATGAAAACATGGAGGAGGAAGAAGGCGTAGAAAATGCATCATTCTCACAGCCGACACCGACGGAGCCCCAGGAGCCCAAACCGAACTTACACCGAGAAGAGGGGGTACGTCTGTGGTTTGGCTACATTTTGGGTTCAAGGCCTCTGACACAGAGCAGAAAACCGTGATGTGCAAACTGTGCCACAAGACCGTCCCCTCGCCTGACGCCAACACAACAAACCTCTTCTGTCGCCTGCAGAAGAAACACGAGAGGGAGCACACACACGTTCAAAAGTTGCGTGTCGACAAAGAAAGAAGTGAAACAGCCGGGCCAAGTCGGGCGAAGAAACGCTGCTACACTCAACAGAAGCTGCAGGGGTCTTTAGCGCGAGGCTCACCGTGTGAGAAAAATTCACGACGCCATAAACAACTCAGTGATGGCGTTAGGCGTTTGCTCTGTAAAGGAGCTCTCCTGATTGATCTGGTTGACAAGCCGGTCTTCAGAGAGCTCATGGAACCAGCCGATCCACGGGGCAAAACACCAAGTCCAAATAAGTTAAACAAATAAGTTACAGATTGTAGAAACTGGAAGTGGTGTACTACTAAAATATTTTTTTTTTATTGCCGTTGTTTACTTTGTGCACTTGTCATTGTCAAGAAAGCATCATAAAAGTGCACTTTAATTGTTTATTTTGATTATTCTTGGAATTGTCCAGTTAAGTTGGATTTTGATACCAGTTATTTAAAATGTGATTCCAGTACATTTGTGCAAAAATGTGGAGGCTGTGGTTGATCTTCCTCTCTGCCTCTTCTGTTTATTTTATATTGTTGTCCTCCTGTGCAGCCGTCTCATTTGTGACAGTTTTGTTTAACGTCACTTCCAAATAAAGTGAGAAAAGTCAGCAGTTTCTGTAGTAGGATGTTGTAGAGTACGTTTTCAAGTTATTCTATGAAAAACTATAACGTGGTATATCGTGGTCTGTCATTATCGTGATATAAAATGGTCCATATCATGATAGAAGATTTTTTTCATATTGCCCACCCAACTTTTAACTTTCTCTGTCTCACGCACAGTTTTTTTCTCTCTCTCTCTCACGCACACGTACACACACACACACACACACACACACACACACACACACACAAACAATCCTCTCAGACAAATTTACATAGAAACACACTCTCCGTTTCTGTTACACACACACCTCTCTTTTTTGCTCTTTCTCATGCACACACACATTATTTTTTTACACACACGTCATCACAATTTCTTTCTCTCGCTCTCTTTCACACACACACACACACACATTCTTTTTTCGCACATGCACAAATACACAAACACACATACACCATCACAATTTCATTTTGTCACAATTTTTGTCTTTTTGTTGTCTCTCTCGCTCTCTCTCTCTCTCTCTCTCACACACACACACACACACAGAAATCATCCTCTGACATGTAATTTTACATACACACACACACACACACACACACACACACACCTACAGGTGAGCAACATGGCCAAAAAATAGAATCTTAATTTTTTTCCAAACTTTTCTCGATTAATATTTTTAATCTAGGTTTTTTTTTAAATAGATTTTCTTGTTTTTCTCTAAACAAACTAAAAACAGATGAAACAATTAAAATCAGTGATTTCTTCATTAAAACAACAAACATAGTGAGTGAGGCTGTAACAGCTCTTCATGAAGAAACAACAGCAAGGCTCTCATTACTGCACATAACACTTTATATGCATATAAATATCAGCACTGAACAATTAATCAAAACATGATCAAAATCACAACATGGCCAAGTGTCATATCCAAATCACAGCAGCTGCAGTTTGGTGGTAAAGGTCAAATGTGTGACAAAACATTGTTGTAAATAAAGTTTGGACTACAAATCATTTTTCCCAGATGTAAGAAAACATGTTTGTCTGGTACAGATCCCAGAAAAAAAAAACATTATCGTCATTTTAATATGTTTTTCTGTTCAAATTAAAATTATGATGAAAAAATATAATTCCCAATGAATCATTTTTTTTTTTACAATATCAGCCCTAATAAATCAATATAGATATAAATACATAAAAGCTGTTTCATTGAGTTTGTAATGATCAATAGCACAGTGGACATGTTCACGGCTTTTACTGTGAAAGGAAGTAGCAGGAGTGACACACACACACACACACAGCTCATGTAACTGTTTGCAGGTCGCTGGTCCCGTTCAGGATTTGTATTTTTAAACAATAAAATTAGTCGTTCTTATATTTTGTATTTAGTTGACAGTGAAAGAGGAAGTCGGCCTCTGGCTCCGCCCCCTCAGCTGTCATCCAGTCGTCACATGTTGGTTGGTTTGTTAGCAGACAGTTTTTTTCCTCTGCTCCCTCCTTCCTGTGTCCAGACTGTGTTCACTGAGCCTGAACCTGCTCAGGATCCCACTCGGCTTCTTCTCTCTGACACTCGACTCACTTTCTTCCACTTCATCATCACTTTTCAGGCGCTGAGAGCAAATCTCATTTCCTGTGAGTTTTAGTTTCAAACAGTCATTCTGACATGTTTTCAATGATGTGACTGACTGTGGTGTTTGTCACAGCAGTGCTGCTCTGACAGCAGTGTGTGTTAGTGTTTGTCCCAGCAGCAGCTGACACAGGCCGCTCTTTCCTCGGCTCAGTTGTTGTGGTTTGGACAGTTTGGAGGTGAATCACATCCTCTTCAGGACGTGATTTGAAAAACCTTCAGAGCCGTCAGTTCCCAGTGAACATCTGCCTCATGGAGCCCTGTGAGCTCTGCTTGGTGTTTTCCTTTGACTTTTCAGAGCCAGTGGACAGACTTCAGCATGTCGGCTCTCTGTTGGCTGCTTTGTCCCTTCTAGTGTAGCTGTGGTGACGAGTGGAGCCCAAACCTCGCCTCAGACAGAGCCGTGGCTGGATTAGACCTTCAAAACGGTCACACCAAACTGGAAATAAAACAGAACTGACTTTTCTTTTTCCTTTTGTGTTGAGTATAAACTCTGGACAAAGCTCTTTAAAGTCAAAACTCTGCAGGTTTTGTTTTTTTTAATATTTTAACTCTCTGTGATGTTGAGTAACGTCATTAAAACAGTTTGAACACATTTTCAAACTGTATGTAGTGCGCACAGACACACACACACACAGACCAGCCATCATCCATCAAAATGTTTTGTTTTCACACTTTCAGCTGTTTGATACTGAACTTTTATTTCTTTACACACCTGGCTGAAACACACACACACACACACACACACACACACGCGCATTACTAATACTGAAACTACTGGATGTTGGTCTAATTTTCCGATTCAGTGTTTCTGTCTGTCCCATAATAATCAACAACAATTTTACAGTTTATCACCATTTAATTACATTATACTGTGTGTGTGTGTGTGTGTGTGTGTGTGTGTGTGTGTTCTTGCATCTCACATGGAGCTGCCTCCTTCATCAGATCTCACTCTGGTTTACTGCAGACTCTGTCTCTGTCTCTCTCTCAGGTGTTCACATTGTCCAGAACATGTACGGCTGTGAATGGGACAATGAGACTGGAGCCACTGATGGTTTTTATCAGTTTGGTTATGATGGAGAAGACTTTTTAGTTTTTGACCTGAAGACAAAGACATGGATCGCTCCAACACCACAGGCTGTCATCACCAAACACAAGTGGGACGGACTGACAGGTCAAAATGAGTTCTACTTCAGCTACTTCACCAAGGAGTGCATTGATTGGCTGAAGAAGTATGTGGACTATGGGAGGAGCACTCTGCTGAGAACAGGTAGACTCACCTGACCTGATGTGTGTGATGGTCACAGTTATGTTCATATGCCTCCTATGTTGCTAATGTACAGTATCATTACAGTGGATTTGAAACAACATATATGTTTATATATTTTATAACTGTTACAGGGTTTCCTCCAGGATTTTTTGAAACTGTGGGGGAGGGCTTCAGCGTCATCGTCATAGCGTTGTAATATTTTTCTTGGTGGTGCAGGTGCAGGTGACTGGAGGGGTTGTGCCACCCAGATTTGCTTCTCTCCGTGTAATTTCCCCAGACATACGTTCATATTCCACACAAACACAACATTTCATTCAAATTATGTCAAATTCCACGATATTCTGTTAAAAACAGATTATATTTTATTTAGCTAATTCCGCGATTCCGTCAGCGATTCCGTGATAGCTGAAATTATAGGGCCCTACAATGTTAACATTAACAATAACATTAGGGTCGTTTTCACAGGCTTGAACAAAAAACTGGATTAAATTTAATCTTGCCTAGGTACCTTTCTCTTGCCCTTTTCTCTCCCTCTGCGAGCGCGCAGCAGTGGAATGACTCCGGTGTTCATTTTTCCAAAATTAAGTTAATTGCGGTGTAGTGTAACATTTCATGATATTTAAATTATCATTTCAAACTCTGATTATAGTAAGTATATGTGCGCAAATATAAGCTATATATATATACACACACATATATATATATATATATATATATATATATATATATATATATATCACCCCCCCCCGTTGTTTACTTTTTCTCCTTTCTTTCTGTCTTCCACTTTTCCTCCCTTCTATTTTTTTGCTCTCTCTCTCTCTTTCCCTCCCTCTCTCTCTCTCTCTCTCTCTCTCTCTCTCTCTCTCTCTCTCTCTCTCTCTCTCCAGAGCTTCCCTCTGTGTCTCTCCTCCAGAAGACTCCCTCCTCTCCAGTGACCTGCCATGCTTCAGGTTTCTACCCCAACAAAATCATGTTGTTCTGGAGGAGAGACGGAGAGGAGCTTCATGAGGACGTGGACCACGGAGAGATCCTCCACAACCACGATGGAACCTTCCAGAAGAGCGTTGACCTGCACGTTTCATCAGTCAAACCTGAAGACTGGGGGAGGTACAGCTGTGTGTTTCAGCTCTCTGGTGACGAGAAGGACATCGTCACCAAACTGGACCCAGAAGTGATCAAGACCAACAGGGGTAAGACTGAGATCAAACGTGATGGAGGTGGGAAAGACACGTCTAGTCTACTTGACTTGTAGTTCATGAGGTTTCTTTTGGTTGTTCTGTGCTGGATTATTTCTCTCCTTAACATTTTGTTGTCATTTAGTTTAATTCAGTAATCCAGGGCAATTTAGATTTTATTCGTCATGTTGGTGTTTTTACTTTTTCCGTCATTTAAATAATTTAAATAATTTACATATGGCATCTATTATAAATCCCAGGTTATGTTTTCTCTTGTACTGCAGTTTGTACGGACTGTATGTGGTTCATATATGTTCCCTCATGGTGGCATAATTTATTTGTCTGTGGGGACAAATTTGGGTTTTATATATATATATATATATATATATATATATATATATATATATATATATATATATATTTTTTTTTTTTTTTTTTTTTTTTACAATGAACCAGTCAGTTTTTAACTTTGACAGCAGTAAAGGTAACCACAAGTGTTTGTCAGCTCACTAAAACACATTCAACATCTCCTTTTCATATGACATCCTCTCTAAAATCCTAACAAATAAACATATTTTGATCTGATTTTAGCTCCAGGTTCTCCCTCAGAGTTTCCCACTGGTGCTGTTGTTGGAGCTGTTGTCGGCCTGCTGGCCCTGGTGGCGATCTGCATCACTGGAGTCATGATCTGGAAAAAAAATAAAGGTGAGGGATGAAGAGTTTCTTTGTTTATTACAATGCCAGTTTTACTAGTTAACATACCCTCCTGTGACACTTTGTGTACTGTTTGTGTTCTGTAACCTCACATTTTTTATATATGGTGCTTCTGGTAATGGCAAACTCCATGAAATGTAAATGTTATCTTAATAAATATATTTATTAGAGCTGAAACAATTACTCGAAGTAATCGAGTACCTCGATTCTTTTTTTGCCTCGGGTCATTTTTCCTGCCTCGAAGAATCGCTTAATAAATAAATAAATAAAAATATAAATCCGCTGTGTTTTGCACGGACTATTTTTAATGTGGCACAACCGAGCGTTAGTTTTTCTCCTCCTGCGTTGCTGTGTGCTCATGCCGAGGTGTGTGTGTGTGTGTGTGTGTGACTGAGGAGCACACACCCACCGGTGCTGTCTGAAGCGTAGCGCGGCGAGAACAAAGTTAAAACAGCAGCACGCTGACATAGATTGTGTAACTAAGTGAAGAGTTGCCACTCCGCTATATTTTCACTGACTAACAGCAGCACACTGGCTTAGCTTGTCTATTCAGAGAAGAGGTATCACTTCGGCTTATTTTTCAATTTATGTTATCACATGCATACTACTGCTCATTCATTGGTAGCTGAATTGTTAGGTCTGTTTGATAAGTAATTTAAATTTTTAAAATAATAATAATTTGTAATATTGTTAAATTTTAAAAAAGCCAACATGATGCAGGTCAAAGACTAAAAAAAGACTATTGACTAAAACTAGACTAAAATACTTTGTAATTTAGTTGACTAAAACAAGACTAAAATACTTTGGATTTTCTTTGACTAAAACTAGACTAAAATGCCAAGACTTTTCGTCGAGTAAAATGTGACTACACAAAAAAAAAATACAAGTTGACTAAATATGACTAAAACTAATAAGGGCATTTGACACAAGACTAAGACTAAAACTAGATTGAAAAATAGCTGACGAAATTAACTCAAACAGAAATGTGTTAGAATATTAAAACGAACTATTTCATTCCAAAAACCGCGTGGCATGCAACACGTGGAGATAGATTTGTTGCATTGCCACAGACATCTGATTACGGCCACTGCTGTTATATTAATTTCCAATGCGATGTTGTGCTCTTCATTTTAAAGTTATTGGTTTAGTTATAGTTGTATGTATAGGGAGCAATTTTGCGACTCGCGCTGCGCCTCCAAACAGCCATGCCAAGACGTGTCCGTGACACACACACACACACACACACACACACACACACACACATGCGCACACACACAATGGACACACTTGCATTTAGTTTATAAATGCACAGCCACGAACCTACTGTATTATGTCCTTTAATGCAATACATTTGTAATGTTATAGTACCATATATATATTCATAATTGCTCTTTATCTTGGCAAAAACGCATTTTATCCAATTACTCAATTACTCGACAGAATTTTTGGTCAAATACTCGATTACTAAAATATTCGATAGCTGCAGCTTTAATATTTATATCTTAATAAATACAAAAATTGTAATTGTAATGTACATAATACAGTTGATTAATCCTCAGTTATTTACAATTAACTAACACTCTAATTTTTTGTTTGTATTTCAGGGTTTAAACCAGTAAACAGTAAGTATTTTGCTCTAAGAACAGAAATTCTTTTTAATTGACAGTCCTGTCAAATTAGCATATGTTGATAGTGCTTTGTATTTATAAATCAGAAGGACAGACACTCATAATCACTCAGCAGTAATCGTTCACGACCAGTTCTGTTCCTCACTTTGTTCATTTCAAATTAAATCATCTCTCTTTGTGTTGTGTTTGTAGCTTCGGACGGTTCGGCTTCATCTGTCGATGGTTCAGCCTCTTAACTGAGCACAGTGAGTACCTCATCATGTACTGGACTCCTGAACTGGCAGCACATTCACAGATATATAAGAAGATATTCTTTCTTTCTTCCCTAAATAATGGATTCCTGTGGTGTGAAAACACACTTTAGACTTGTGGATCACTTGAAGTTCATATTTCAAATTCAAACAGCGGTCATGATAAAAGTTTTTATGCTGTTTCTTATGTGGAAAAGCAGATTGCATCACCGCTTCAGACACAGATCTTAATATCTCATGATAACTGAAAGCAAACAGATGAATCTGAATATTTTACCAAGCCTGTCTGTTCCTCTGTCCTGACAGGGAGAATCAGTGAAGACAAGACGGATGGTGGATTTCAGGAAGTCATCAAGGCATCAAAAAATATTTTTCTTTCTTAGAGAACATGTGCACTAAATTAAATCAAAAATGCACATTAACTGAGCTTGTTTTATTGAAAAATGATATTTGGGAAAGTTTTAAGACAAAACAAATTAGTTAAAATTGCTTTGATCCACTGGCCAAAAAAAAAAAGAAAATGTTTTCTATTCATTCATCATGTAAACTATTCAGGCTCTATCCTTGTCTCTGCACTATATTGTGTTTATTATCAAATGCAGATTTTCTTCCTTAAATGAGCGACAGTCTGAATTGGCAGAAATATGACTACATAGAAATCTGTATCAGTAACATCAGCAGAGTAGCGCTGGGCAATATGGACAAAATCAAATATCAGTTCTTATTTTCAAATACTTCATTATCGATATTCTGACGATAATGTTGGGATGACTATTGTTGCTTTCACAAAATCTTCACACAATGATATGACCAGGCAGGTTGAGGGAAACAGCTGCAACCCTCTAATAATTTCAGAAAACTCCATCCCTTTACTTTAATGAAGCCTTCAAGTTTCTTATCTGGTGAAGTGGGTTTTGTTGTTCAGTGAGCAACACTCGTCAGATGTTGTGTATAGATGTAAAAATGGGTAAAGATGAATTTGACATTAAATCCAGTTTTGTGAACTGTATTTCCTTGCACAGCGTTACACTTTCCTCTTGTTTTTCTGGAGCTGCTTTTATCTTTTATTTGACTGCTTTATTCTGTGGCTCTTATTTGGTCGCGGTCATTTGGGATTTGATTTGTTTTACCACATTCCACTGTGTGTGTGTGTGTGTGTGTGTGTGTGTGTGTGTAGGTTTTGTATGACATCCCCTTTGTGTGTGCACTATGTACAGAATATGGGTTTGATGATTTAATAAAATGTGTCTGAAATGTTTCCGTTTCTTTGTTTTTGCATCATAGTTTTAGAATAAAAAAAAATGTTTCATGTATTCATGTAATGGTAACACACAACAATTTAGACAGACAGATAGATGTAGATATATAGCAAGGGTCTGTTAAAATCAAACCAACCTTCTGGTACGTTGATGAAAACACACATTTCCAGGACCAAAGTCACAGATTATAATCTTTTATTTTTATTATGATTTCTCTGGTGTATATTTAGGAGGACAATGAAAATGTTTCTCCACCAACTTTAAAGTAACACCAAAATTTCCCGACCAACTTTTCTCCTTCATGTTTTGACCCGAGGAGAAAAATGCAACTTTAAACTGGACTGTTAAGTGTTAAAGTGTTGTTAATGGTAGATACACAATATTTGGACACAAACACACACACACACACAGAAACTGTGATCTCTGTCCTGGTGCCAGTAAAGCACACTGAATTAAACTTAGCATTAGACTAAGTCTACAAGCAAAAAGAAAGTAAATTTACCTTTTCAAAGTTTTAAAATATTTTGTGATATAACTTTATTTTGAAATTCAGTAAGGGTTTAGTATTCATTAATTACTTTTTTGTTAATTTTTGCTTTAATTCTTGATAAAGCTGACAGACAAGTGAATTTCATGCTCAGGGGTGCAACTTTCTGGAGGCGCAGAATAAGAGGCTGGACTGAACTTTACACTGAAGGAAAGTCATCATGAGGATATGAAACAAAATGCAGGATAAACACAGTCTGCCACCTCTTCAGCCTAAAGGAGAAAAATCAAGCATGCTTATTGTTTTGTGACCATGTGTGTGTGTGTGTGTGTGTGTGTGTGTGTTAATTAGCATTAAAACAAACATATAATGACACCCTGCCAGCTACAGCAAGCAGACACACCTGTGCAGCCTGATGGTGTTTTCATCAGACTGCAACATCTGTCAGAGCAACAACATTTGATAGGACAAAAAAAAAGACTAGAACAAGGAGGTGTGTCAGCTGACTGGCATGTTGAAGAGAAGGAAAGAGGTCAGAGAGCGATGTAGGAGCTTAACTTTTTACAGCTTACCCAGTTACAGTATTGAACAGCATAAACCTGAGCTGCTCTTGTATCTGACTTCATGGCCTACATCATGTCACACACTGAGGCATCAGCCTGGGCTGTAAGAGACATGAACTGAACTGTTTTGTGTCTATTATGATGAGAATTTAAAATATTTTTTTTTAAATTAGTCACATGACATCCTCATCAGGTGATTTCACAACCACAGTTCAGAGGTGAAATCAGTGGTGTAGTCTACGTGATACGCAGGGCGTATACCCACTAGAAAAGGTCCCGCATTTCTGTATAACCACTTAAAAATGCGCAAAGATACGTATCAGTATGTTTTTTTAAAATAACGTTCACTTTCCCGTTCATAAAGTCGCCTTCTCTGTGTTACGAAGTGGGACCATATTTCGGGGGACACTACAGCTGGAGCTAACGTTAACGTTTCAGAAAGGGAGCCTGTGTGTGTGCACGCACATGCACACACACACACACAGGCTCCCGCGTGGGCGCAGCGCAGCTGCGCTGCACCAACTGGGTGTGGCCAAGTGGATTTTGCAAGTTTGGCACGCCGTGCGCCTTGGCGCATCTACTGCGCCGTTCCTCCTACCGGCGCAAGGGAGGAGAGAGGGCGTGGTGTGGGTTTGACACAGCCGATTCACTTTAAACCAATCAAATGAGCCCCTGTCCTCGCCTTTAAAATGCGCTGCGCGAAGGCGTAGTGGTAGTCTACACATTTGACATGGACGAAGAGAGCAGCCGCATCACACACTCAGTGAGGCCAGTCTTGGCTGCTGCAATGTTGCTGGAGCTACCTGCCATCCATCTGTCCACCCATCCATCTAACCACCCATCCATCCATCCATGCATCTATCCTTAAATTCGTCTTCCTGAGTCCCCTGTCTTTCCATTACCTGCCTGCCTCGCATCTCTTTTTTTCCAGCTCTGTCACCGTCTGTTAAAGTTATTGATTTTTACGAGCAAATATAAATTTTACTGTGAAGCCCCCATTTTTAATGAATGTTTTTACCTCAAAGGATAATCCTCACCATATTCATATAAATAGCCTACATGTTTGTTTTGCAACTTTCGACTCTATCACTTACTGATGCAACAACACACTAGAGATTAAAACAAAATCCGGTTCATGAAAGCTTTTACAGTCGCTGTTCTAAACGCCCAGTGTCTGGCAAGGAACCGATGCATTTTACATTTTCGATATGTGTGGAATCAGGGTTTCCGTTAGAAAAAATTGGCACAGGACAACATGACTGGCAGGTTTTCAATTTACCGGACAAATGTTTGAAATTCCGGTCAAATATTATCTGAATTTACTGAGCTTAAAATTATATGCAGGCTATATAAGAACGATATCAAGGCATGTCAATTTATAGCGTAATCTTTTTATTGAAAAGCAGGCTGTATCAAATAAAATTAGTGCCGTCAATTGACTCACGTGCGTAACGTCTAAAATAAATAAGTAAATATTGCACAAGCCTGTGCTCTTTTAACATGAACGTTGCATACAATTGCAACTACAATTTGCAAACAAAAAAACTGGCTCATATCATTTTAATAACGCGGCGTGCTGCCAACTTGAAATCAAATAGATGCAATAAAAACTTAATTCATCAGCTGAATTAAAATCGAAAGTGTCTCTCCACAACTTGCAGTGCGCATCAGTCTTGTGACCTTGTTCTCCCCCAGGCGACTTCGCTGCGCTGTTTTGATCCGGTTCTGCAGAAAAAAACTCTCTCTCTCCCTCTGGAACACCGGAGACAGGGATCACGCAGTCTATTTTTTTTTTTTAATTATAAATAAAATTACGTGGAAATTGACTGTTTTAATAAAATTCAAATTGTGAATATTTTCACCGGACATTTAAAAATTACCGGACTTTGGCAGATTTTACCAGTCATAGTCCGGTGATTACCGGATAACAAAAACCCAGTGTGGAATATTTATATATATGGAAGAAAAACTGTGTAGTTAACAGGGGCAGCGCCAGACACCATGACTGGAAAAAAGACATCACTGTACTGGATACATTGTTTGACTGACAGGCAGGGGCGGACTGGGACAAAAAATCGGCCCAGGCATTTTGGACCCGACCGGCCCACCACATTCAATAACGCACACCTTTCCGGTCTTTTTGCTCTCTTAAATGTGTATAACAACTGTGCAACTCTTTAAAACCATAATGCCATGCAATTAGTTAGCTGTCATCAGCAGTGTTGGGCACATTACTTTGAAAAAGTAATTAATTATAGTTACTAGTTACTTCTACTAAAAAGTAATTAATTACCAGGAAAAGTAACTATTACGTTACTTTTTAAAAAATTGTTCAAATATGTCAAATTACTTGGCTGCCCCAATCATACTGGCCTATAGTACTATAGTGGAACAATAAAATACAATAGATGAATAGGAATTGAACTTTTTTATTCTATTGAACAGGCCACAACTGGCCAACACCTTTTGGGCATCTATTTCAGATCAGTAAGTGCAGGTGCCTATCAACATGAATGGAGAATGAGCCCAAACTGCACATAGGAAGGTCATGGCGACAAACAAAGTATACCACACAAATCCTTTAAATCTGAATCTTATTCGATTGGTATATATATCTCCCCATAAAGTTAGAACAAGGCATTAAAAAAGGCAAAAAACAAACAAACAACAACAACAACAAAAACCCAAAACAAAACAAGGCAAAATAATAATAATAATAATAATAATGATAATAATAATTTAGCACCTGGGTTACAAATTCACAGAGTACAGAAATGAAAATTACAGAAACCCTAAATACCACTGTGTGTGTCATCTAGCCAGTGACAGGCAGAATGATAAGAATCACTTCACTGTCATGGTTAACAACAAAGTGAGGTAATAAAGTAAAATCCACCTTTTGTCCGGGTGGGGAATTGAACCGAAGATCTCCTGCATGGTAGACGGGGGCACTATCCGCTCTACCATCAGGAATGTGTTCCTCTGGCATTGTTTGGGCTTGGTCTTCATTCATATTGATAAATTACGAAAAAGCGAAAAAGTCCGATCGATTTGAAAATTGACAGCCGCTTTTTTTCTCGCAGTTTCTCTGCGCCACTTTTGCGTTTTCTCTCCATCTCAGTAGATCCTATGAGATAACGTTCGACCCGCGTTGCACTGCACACCGGCTCACCGAGCCACAGGCTCGTGATATGATTGGGCCAGCCCCGTGTCAGTGAAGAAAAATAACCAATGGGCCGCAGAGCAGCGTGTGTCAGGGGCCGGCCCGGTTCTGAGTAAACAAACTCTTGCAATGACTTTATTTACCAAAATCATCATGCAGGCGGGACCAAACTACGCAAAAGGGGTTGTTTAGCAATGTGATTGGGCCAGCCCAGTGCCAATCGGGCCGCTGATCTACTGATCTTACGGTCAGCTATTTCAATAATAATAATAATAGTAATAAAAAAAAGTGTCGGGGGACTGTCGGCCCACTTAGCACATCGGCCCACCGGGCAAATGCCCGGTGTGCCCGATGGCCAGTCCACCCCTGCTGACAGGTGATCAGGTTGGGTTTCCATTACGCTGCCAAACGGTGCCAATCTCCTTTGATCTGACATCAGGTGTGACGGGACAGTCGATATGGAGATACGTTTATGTGCTGACTGAGATAGTAGCATTGAATAGTGGTTTCTGTGGGTATTTATTGCATTGTTAATGTGCCTGACATTCTGGAAACCTGCCTGTGAGGTTGTGGTGACGTGTGCGCACTGCCCGCCTGTCAGCCAAACTTCCACTGCGCCAGCCACGCTGTGCCTTGCGCCGAAAGTAGACGTGGTTTCAGGAGGCGAGCTTTTGGCGCACCTCGGCGAAGCCTTTTGGCATGAAACTGTCACTGCGCCAAGCTGAATCTGTCAACACCTCCCCCTGCTGCGCCGCCACTCCCATCTCGGCGCAGATCCGTCTGCGAAACTTGCGCGTTGCGCTGGTCGAAACTAGCTCTGCGCGGGGTGCGCCTCACTGCGCCACCCTGCGCTGCGCCGGGAAACTAGGGCCCATGGTGACACCCTGCCAGCTACAGCAAGCAGACACACCTGTACAGCCTGATGGTGTTTTCATCAGACTGCAACATCTGTCAGAGCAACAAAACATTTGATTGGACAAAAACAAATAAAACAAAAAACCAAGACACTAGAACAAGGAGGCGGGTCGGCTGACTGACATGTTGAGGAGGAGAAGGAAAGGGGTCAGAGAGCGGTGTAGGAGGTTAACTTTACAGCTTACCCAGATACAGTATTGAACAGCATAAACCTGAGCTGCTCTTGTATCTGACTTCATCTCCTACATCATGTCACACACTGAGGCATCAGCCTGGGCTGTAAGAGACATGAACTGAACTGTTTTGTGTCTCCACATGGACTGTCTTTGTTGTCATGAACCTGCTCAAAACCTGGGAAACTGTGATGAGAATTTAAAATATTTTTTTTTAATAAGCTGATGTGTCCCCATCACTTTCACACCAAGCCTGAGCTCTTGTGTTGATAAATCAGAGCCCAACAGGAAGTCACATGACATCCTCATCAGGGGATTTCTCTCCCACAGTTCAGAGGTGAACTGACATGACATGGTTGTGTAGCTGAGCCTGACCTCTGACCTTGCTGTGGAGGCGGGAAGTGAAGAGAGAGTTTCCCTGCCAAGATCAGTCAGATTATTATCAGATTGCTGTCAGATTAAGACTGTGTGCTCCACCCTGGTTAGTTTTTACTGGGAGAGAATATTTCACAAGGTGGTTTAGCTCAGAGACAGAGAAGAAAAGTTCATGGTGCTGTCCTGACAAATATATGTTAAACTGTGATTAACACTCCTGCACTGTTTGTTTGTGTTCATTTATGAGCTTATGAGCTCAGATGGTGAGTGATTGTCTGGAAACACCCAACATTCAGAAAAATTCTGAAAACTCTTTATAGTTCATACATCCCTCCAGAGCTGGAGCTGAGAGCCTGACAAAATCAATATTGGTCACTGATCGACACCAATGACTCATGATTACTTGGTCAGGTGCTGAGATTTTGTCTGACTTTACAGCCCACAACAACAACAAAAACAACAACAACAAAAACAACAGTGACAATAATAATCCAAGGCTATGCAACTTCAAACATTCAATACTCCATACATTTTAACCAGATTGAGGATGGAGCTCTGAGCACACTGTTACAAGACATTTTACCTATGAAGGCTAACAACACTTTCACTCTCAACTGAAAGAGGAAAATGACTCAGCAGTGATATCAATGAAATATCAAGAGTCATTTCTTTTTTTTTTTTCAAAGGTATTTGTACAATTTTTAAAGGTAACAAATTTCTTCATGTTCCATTTTTTTTTCCATTTAAGACAAAACAAACAATCAGAGGAAAAATAAAACAACATATCCACCCACCCACTTATCCACATCCATACACAAACAACAGCTACATCTGCTAGGACTCATGAACAAGACTGTTAGACACTGAAACGGGACAATAGAGAAAGAAACAGAAGAAAAAGGTCAAAGTGCGATGTTTCCATCTCTTTTGCTCAAGATAGGCCAACAGATTATCACTCATGAGTCCAGTAGGCAAGAGGACTGAACAATCCAAATTTATAAAACAAAAATTTGAAATAAATACATGAATAAGTAAAATAAAAAGTCAGTAAAAAAGCACAGAGGAATAGCTTATTGTTGATTAATTTAACAGTTTAGGTAGAGTTAAGACAAAAGTCTCATCATCATGTTTTCTAATTAGAAGATAAAAAAAAAGACAGACTTGCAAAATATGAAAGGAAGGGCTGCCACTTCAAGAAAAATCTTTTTTTTATGACCCCCTTAAAGTATATTTTATTTTTTCTAAGGTTAAATGTGACATCACATCTTTTAGCCACTCAGGATGTGATGGTGATGACGGGAATTTCCAGATTAGGAGAATCCCGCGTTGTGCTAAGAGAGATGTAAATGCAATAATATTTTTTTGTTTTGTATTCAATGGTGAGGGGAGATTGTATGGTACTCCAAAGATAGCGATTTGTGGATTTGGTTCAATAAGAAGTCCTAAAAAATCTGAAAGACTGTTGAAAAAAAAAAAAAAAAAAAAAAAAAAAAAAACAATAATTTTGAAGTGAAGAGTATGACCAAAACATGTGGGTTAGATCTGTGGATAGGTGAGAACAACGCTCACATCATGGATCTAAATCTGGGTAAATCTCTGCTAATCTGGATTTACAACTTGATTTACTCACCTGTTAGTTGAATATTCAGTTCCTTCTCCCAGTTTGATTTGTTTTTTTGAGTTGAATGTTTTTCTAACGTTAAAAGGCTCTCATATGAGAATGATATTAACCCTTTTCGGTCAGGGGGGTTAGAACTTAACATATCTTCCCAAACAAACTGTGGTGGAGGAGAAGGAAATGAAGAAAACTGTTTTTGTATAAAGCTACACACTTGAAAAAACCTAAATATGTTTGAACGATGTAAATTAATTTTTTTTTTTTTTTTTTTTTTTTTTTTTTTTTTTGGAGAACATCCTGGAAAATGAATCTTGGTAAAATAGATCTTTAAAACATTGCAATAAGTCTTTCCATTTAGAAAAGGTACAATCCAGAGAAGAGGGAGGGAATAGATGATTGTTGCTGATTGGACCTAATACAGATGATGCTTTAAATGTGTAGCAGCTTCTGAATTGGATCCGTATTTTTAAGGTAGACAGCACTATGGGGTTCAAGGCAGTGGTGTAGTCTAGTTTATTCTAGTGGGTATACGCGCGCACGTGCTCGCACGCACACATGCATGCACGCGCACAAGCACGCACGCACAAGCACGCACGCACACACACACACACACACACACAACCACAGAGGCTCCCTTTCTGAAACGTTAACTTTAGCTCCAGCTGTAGTGTCCCCCGAAACGTCACGCCTGACGGAAGACCCTATGGTCAAAAAGATCCCGCTTCGTAACACAGAGAAGGCGACTTTATGAACGGGAAAGTGAACGTTATGTCTAAAAAACATATTGATATGCATCTCTGCGCATTTTTAAGTGGTTATACGGAAATTCGGGACCTTTTCTAGTGGGTATACGGCGTATACCTGCGTATCAAGTAGACTACACCACTGGTTCGAGGTGTAACAAAAAGGTTTCACTGAAAGAGATGAAAACATTAATGCTGGGAGTGAAGATGAACGACAAGCTCGGGATTCTTTTGCAATGAGCCACAATGTTATTTTTTGTATATTTGCGGCCCAGTAATAGTGGATAAAACTGGGAAGAGCTGGACCACGCATCTCTTTGTGTCATTGAAGAAGAGTTTGACTGATTCTGGGCTGTTTGCCTCCCCAAATAAAATTTCCAGTTTGATTAGTTGAACAGAAAAATGTTTTCAGGAGGAATACAGGAAGAAACTAAAATACATATAAAAACTTTGTGAGAATAGTCATTTTTACTGATTGGATTCTAGCAATTAATGATAGTGGAAGGCAACTCCATAAATCAAATGAAACCTGATTTGATTTATCAGTGGGATTAGATTTGCTCTGTGAGGAGAGGGAGCGACTAATGTGTACACCGAGATACTTGAAACTTGAATAGCAAGTGAAATGGAAATGAATTTTTTGGAATCTGTAGAGCTTTCTCCAAGAGTCATTTCTGTTGAATCTCTGCCCAGAGTAGCCAGCTTACTCTACTGTATTTGAAAATGTGGCTTCACTGTTTGTATCAATTACAGGGTGGCAGGAGGGATGGGAGATGGTAGATGCTGTAATTCCCACTGATGGCCAAAAGAAGTTCAGACAGGTAACAGATTCCTTTAAACTCTCTTTAAAGCAAAATCTTAATTTTAACACATTAGCAGTGACATTGAGGGTCATGCTGGCTCGCTGTGTGCCTCCTGAATGGACAGCCACACACATGACCTCCCCTCCTCTGCCCAGGTCCAGTTTGCTTGTGTCCAGCTCCAGCTTGCTCCTCTGGCTGTAGGTGCCATCCCAAGCCTGCCTGTGGCCCGTCAAGCTGCCTGATCCCAGGGACCTCGACGTCCCATCAGCCCCTGTGAACTCCCAGCTCACCTCCAGGGAGAGCGGGGCAAAGCCGGACGCCTCACAGTGGACGGTCACCACCTGGGTGGGAACAGCGAGAGGCAGAGGGGAGGGGTAGATGGAGAGAGACAGAGGCTGTGGGAGGAGGGGGAGCAACAAGGAGGAGAAAAGAAAAGATGAACGACAGAAAGAGAGAGAGAGAGAGAGAGAGAGAGAGAGAGAGAGAGAGAGAGAGAGAGAGAGAGGTTAATGATGTTCATGATGATGTGTGGACAGTATGGTTTACCCCTCTGATACTGCTACTTTAATCTGTGCTTTTCAGTGTTATTCCTGAACAGATACTCAGCAACAATGTGGCCATGCATGAACACTAACATGAACAGAAACTGAGTGAAATTCTTCCATCAAAAAATCTCTCTGCACCTGCAATAATCCTGCACAGAAAACATTCTCCAACAGTCTGAGAGTCAGCTAATTATTCATGGCATATGTCAACATGTCTTATTGTATTATGTTGTTTAAATTTGCCAAATACACAGATGAATATGAAATATCATGTTTCAAATATTTTCTCTCTTTCTAAAATGGTTGAATTGAATAGTGATATAATTTCTGTCCATGTCCCCTGTCCTGATAACTTGAATATGTTTTATAGGTTCAGAAAACTGTTTCCAGCAGAAAATTGTAAAGGCACAGTGGGCCTGTTCCATCACAAGTCACTCTGGATGAGAGCATCAGCTAAATGCCTAAAAACAGGGAGGTCTTTCCAGGGAAACGTCCTTTGGTGCACAGGAAGTGATGTGTTTTCCATTTGCTGCAGCGTCAACAGTGGCTTGTTTGGAATAAACACAAAATGAACTGTGTAGTTGGCACAAGCAGTGACAACCAACATGACTGACCAGGCGAGGAAGAGAAACGTCAAAGTCAGAAAATATCAGTCCTGAGCTGAGTCCAACTGATCTCTGGGAAATGCAGTGCAAAAACACGACAAAAGTGTTTAACACCCCATATGTCACTCTCTCACTCGAGAATACGCAGGTTTCCCTTTAATTGCTCCACACAAGACACAAGGATTCAGCATTTTGCTTTCTCCTCTCCTACAACCTCCAGGCTCACTGTGACCTCAGCCTCCAAGTCCAGCGTGGCCCCTTCCTCCTGTGTCTCAGCCAAGCGGTCAGAAATAATAACAGCAATAACTTTATTTATATAGGAGTTATATAGATACAAAGTGCTTAACGATATGAAGGCAGATGCTTAAAACACAATGACCAAGTGACAGTAAATGCATTGGAAAAGAGCTTAAACAACAACAAAAAACATCAGTAAGTTCACAGTATAAGAGATGAGTAGGAATAAGATCATAATTAAATGTTTCAAACAATTAGGGGAAGGACTTGAGGTGAATAAAAACATGTTTTGATGATATGTTTTAATGATAAATTCCACGATCTTTACATTTTTCTCCTTAGTTGTCTCCCAACTTTCCCTTGTCTCTTTTCAATACATTGATTTAAAACAGCAAAAAATGTCAGTCGTCCTTTATCCAAGCTCTAAATTTTACCTAAGTTTTACCATTCCCCCTTGATATCTCTACATACTGACAGTTTAAGTGTTTCGGGATAAAAGAGACCAAATTAAGTTCTGTAATATTCTCCCTCACTGTCTTTATACATTTATTATTAATCAAAATTACGTATAGTATATCGTGGCCTCCTGTAGTGACGTGCCTGCTAACTTACATCCACAGAGGTATTGTGTCCAACAAGTCGCCATCACTGGATGTAATACTATTTTCAGCCACAAGAGGGCGCCGACACGCTTTTAAAAACAGTGGTGGTTGTATGCTGCCCTCTTGTGGCTGAAAGTGGCACCACAGCCAACAGGGACAGGACTGTACAGCAGCAGCATCCAGCTACATGTTAGCTTCATCAGGAGATCGACATATTCAGACGACACAGAAGGGAAAACGATGTCTGCTCTCAACTTTTTCTCACATATTCTTAAATATTACAATATTGGTATTAACTAAGGAATTAGATTATAGTTTCTATTTTTTCCTTCAGTGTGTTTGTAGACTGTTTGTAGACTTCACCACTTCTCCGTGTGGTACTGTCATGGAGTTCATGTGAAAGCGCACTGCTGCCCTCTGGTGGCTGAAAACAGGTTGTACAGCTTGGTGCACTTGCTTTAGTAGTTGTACTTGGGATGTCTCACTCTCCCAAAATATCCACTACTGTGTCAGCAACGGTAAAATTACATGCAGAACTCTCAAAATAATTCTGACAATTCTTATAAATCTTTCTGAATCATTTTCAAACTTAGGAAAAAATTATAAAAAGCATTGATAGACACAGGCTCCACCTTTAAACAAGAAATATACAAGCTATTTGGATCTCCTCCACAAAAATCAAATTGAAACATTAGGTTAATTTAGAAATTGCTTGTCATCTTCCATCAAAATAATTTGAAAATGACTTGAAAAAATATATGCATTTAGCTATTTATTTGTTTTTTGAATTTATTTAATTCATTTAATTAAATAATTAATCATTTTCCGTTCCCTTGCATGCCTATTTTAATATAATGATTTGGGGGCAATGGGGGATATTTAAAAAATAATAATAATAAATTGCAAGATCTTTACCAATTATTCTCTTTATTTATCTTCCATTTATTATTGTCTCTTTTCAATATATTGATTTAGAACAGCAACAAAGAGATCAGTCGTGCTTTATCCAAGCTCTAAATGTTTACCTTGTTTGCTATTTCAGTACACTGTCGACGGATCAAGCTAACATGCTGTCGCTGTGTTATTGCTGTGAGGCTCTGACCTCCTGCAGGGTGTGATATTATTTTCAACCACAAGAGGGCGGCAGATCTCCACCCTTCCAAACGAGACTGAACCTAAACAACCACTAACTGGAAGGGCTCTAGTTTCCCGGCGCAGCGCGGGGTGGCGCAGTGAGGCGAACCCCGCGCAGAGCTAGTTTCGACCGGCGAAGCGGGAGAGGCGGACAGTGTCCAAGTTTCGCAGGCGGAGGTTCGCCGAGATGGGAGTGCCGGCGCAGCGGGGGGAGGTGCCGACAGATTCGGCTTGGCGCAGTGACAGTTTCGTGCTAAAAGGCTTCGCCGAGGTGCGCCAAAAGCTCGCCGTCTGAAACCACGTCTACTTTCAGCGCAAGGCGGAGCGGAGCTGGCGCAGTGGAAGTTTGGCTGGCTGGCGCACATCACCAAAACCTCACGATCAGCACAAACGGTGCCAATCTCCTTTGATCTGACATCAGCTGTGACGGGACAGTTGATATGGAGATATATGTATGTGCTGATTGTGATCGTAGCATTGAATAGTGGTTTTTTCGGTATTTATTGCATCGTTCATGTGTCTAACATCCCGGAAGCCTGCCTGTTAGGTTTTGGTGACGTGTCCGCACTGCTCGCCGGTCTCCGCTCCGCGCCTGTCTCCTGAGCTCCGCTCCGCCCGCGGCAATAGACCTCCATGTCAGCTGTGTAAACTTTCATTACGCCTTCACGCAGCGCATTTTAAAGGCAAGGACAGGGGCTCATTTGATTGGTTAAATGTGAATCGGCTGTGTCAAACCCACTCCATGCCTTCTCTCCTCCCCTCCGCCGGTAGGAGGGATGGCGGAGTACTTGCGCCACCGAGAACGGCGTGCCAAACTTGGAAAATCCGCCTGGCCACACCCAGTTGGCGAAGCGCATCTGCGCTACGCCCCCGCCTCGCCTGGTCTGCGAAACTAGAGCCCGAAATGTTAATATCACGTGGGAATATTCTTACTAAAGCTTGAAAATAATCCAGCCGATTAAAAAAAAAATCAAACTTCTTTGTGAGTCATTTTAATGAGATAAACACGTGACAGACCGTGATAAAAAGCATTCATAGACCACAGGGTCCATCTGTCAACAAGGAATATAGCCTACAAGCTATTCAATGTCACCCTGCACAACAACTTTAAAAATGACACTCATTTTACAAATTGATTGAATTATAATGTTTTATATATATTTCTTTTTTTCCTGAAATGATGATACTACACAGGCTACAGCCCACGTGCCTTTTCCTCTTAGCCTACCATTAGCCGAACCCCATTAAGTCCTGTCTTATAGAGAAAAGTACATGACAGGCAACACATGGCTTCAGACACTTCAATCATCTTTAGGACCTTACGGTGAATTCGGCAAACAATCTACAATGCATCTCTTTATTCCAGTTAAAGTTGACATTTGTGTGGTGCCTCGCACTTCCGCCCCCTTCTAAGTTATATTTAGATGGAAAATTGTAAAAATAATGAGTGGATCAATTATTAAAGTTCTGTTTTTTTTTTTTTTTTTTTTTTATTGAAGCGATTACTGCTTAGTGTGATGAATTATGCAGCGATGAAGAATGACTCCTAAACATTTGCAAAAGGTCACAATAGTTCGGCTTCATCTGGGGAAGGAGACGTTAAGTTTGAAGAGTTTCAAAATTAATTTTAGCGTTACATCCTTACAAGAAAATGACACATGGGGGCGTCTGCATTGGGTTTCCCCTGAAACTCCCGTACTCGTTTTACTTTCACTTTTACAAGCAGTACAGTCTGTTGAAAATGCTACAAAAATAGATCAGGACTTCCTATGCGTATTTCAAAGTAAAATGATTATCGATAATCACATGTTTGCTCAGATGTAAGTGACAATGCAGTTATTCTCTCAGCATATTATTCTTCTCACAGCAGACCTATGGTTATATGCAGGATCAGGGTATATAAGCCAAAAGGACTTTCATATTGGCATCCAGCCTGTCTGGGCCCCTCAGAGGAGCAGAGGTCACCCCAGGACACAGAGCAGGGAGAGGAAGTGATGCTGATGAATATAGTTCAGGAGGGGAAGATGTCCACACATTTATCATCCATCTGAAAAGCCTTTTGTGGTCAGATTGGAGTGACAGCACAATATTACATGAGAGTCTGTGCTGCAGTGAGGGAGATGGACAGCAGGGGCCCCGAGAGCCAAACTGTGGAGGCCACAGAGACGGTGGACCTCAGTTTGGTTGTGTCATTATTTGAGCCAAGAAGCAATTATTCTTTGGCAAGGTTTGGTTTTGGTAAGATTTGGCTTGCTGACAGTATTTGATGGATGATGGGTTTTTATCAGAGAATGTTTATTGTGCTTCTGGCCTCTTTAATAAAGAACATTTCCTTTTTTATTGACCCATATTGTTTTGTTTTGTTTTGTTTTGTTTTGTTTTTTAATGAAAAAGATACACAGCATGTAGGCTTCTTATATTCTGTGCATACAACCCAGTCATGAAATGGACTGTTTTCCTTCACAGAGAGCAGGTCCTTATAGATTTAAAGAAGAATTTTCTCCCTCTCTTCATGATGTTTTAGACGAACATAAATCAGATTTATCTTTCGTTTTCTCATTCCAGAAAATATTCCCTCTGACGCCTGAAGGAATGCAACAAAACAGGGTTTGCTAGAAACTTCCGTGGTCTGACAAAAACAAATGAACAACAAACTCTGCCCTCTCTGTCGTCTTCCGGGTGTGTGTGTGTGTCCGTGTATGTGTGTGTGTGTGTGTGTGTGTGTGTGTGTGTGTGTGTGTGTGTGTGTGTGTGTGTGTGTGTGTGTGTGTGTGTGTGTGTGCGTGCGCCAAATTTTGCCAGTGATACTGCCGTTTATCTCTCGATCTAAACCATGCCACTGCCCAACTCCCCCTCCCTCCCTGTTTCTGTCCCTCCCTCCCTCCCCATCTCTCTCTCTCTCTCTCTCCCTCTCTCTCTCTCCTCTCTCTCTCTCTCTCTCTCTCTCTTTCTCTCTCTCTCTCAAGCATAAAATGACTGAGTCATCATGTGATTTCCCAGAAATAGTTCAGGGACAGTTACACTCTGTGTCCAGGTGTGGCGCTGTAACACTGCTCTGAGGGTCAGGCTGCTGTGAACGACTGATTCTCATCTACATCTCATCTCATCTGCTGTGCTTTTGTCAGTACAGTCTGCAGTCTGCTGTGGTTTGGTGATCTGTCTCAGACACACAGAAGCAGGGAAACACAGTTTGAGTTCACCACAGTGGATCCTGCACGTTAGATAAAACAGCCAGATAATCAGGTTTCTATATGAAGAGGCTACTTCCTGCTCTTATAAAATTATGCACAACAGCAAATTAAATCAACACACAAGGATCAGAGTCGACATCAAATGTTGAATTTCAAAAAAAGCTTGGCTACTTTTCTAAAATGTGCATGCATCGTCTTTTGTCCAGCGCATGCAGGGAGAGTCTCCAGGCAGTCCCTCATGACTGCAACAGAAAAGTTATTAGTGCTTTTGGAATATTATTTCATTTAATGTTAAATTTCTTTGTGTGAACTCAGTGACTGAAGTGGGAAGAAGTCTCTGTTGTCTTTGTCATGAACAGAAAATTTGCCAGGATGCAAAGAGTGACAGTGTTTATCAAGTGAACATGTCCACACTGCTTTATTTGTTTATAACTCCTTAAAAACAACCCTCACCCATTTTTTCATGACATATTTGTGCATAATTATCAATTTCATAATTACTCCACATGTAGCTCTAGTCTACTTAAAGGGTGCAAAATATGTTTAAGCTGGATCCAACCAATATTTAGTCATACAAGGTTTTCTATGAATACTGCCTCTTTTAATTATAGTGAGTGTGTTATGACCATGACTTAATTCATTACACTTGTGACACAGACGGGTATTTATAGGCTGCATTGTTGTCAAAGTGCTATGCTATATTATGTTTCTTTTGCTTTTCTTAAATTATCGGTATGACAGTTTGTGTTTGTTTACTTCCAGTGATATGCTGCCTGGAGAATGCCTCTTTTCAAGCTGCTTGAGGGTTTTTAGGCAATTCTCCCTCACATTTTCCTGTTCACTTTCTTTTGTATCTTATATAAATTTTCTTATATGTTTACACAAACAAACAAACAAAGCAACAGTTTGCCTCAGTGTGTGCCAGCTCAAGCGGGCAGGAGGAGCGACACGCGCCTGCCATCTTAACACAGAAGAGGGAAACACAAAATGGCAGCGGCCTTGTGATCTCAGAGGGAAGGGTGTGGCGTGATGACTGTGTTTTCAGCTGTCTGCATGCATGTGGGGAGTTGCTGTGCGCATGTGTTTACTGAAGGTACTTTCCACAGCAGTGTCAGCTTTGTTTTTCACTGCCATGCTTTTTACAGCACCAAGCTGCAACACCAGGCCAACTCTGATTAAAAAATGAATATGGATACAGTGAATAAATGTCAGCAAACCTCAGTTTGGTTCAGCAGTGGAAATGCAGCGGGAATAAATGAATATCTGGTGCACTCTGAGATAGTTTGAGCCTAAATTCATAAATGAAATCTATAAATAATGGGAAATACTAATTATTATAACTTGGTCATGATTGGTATAAACACAGCAGAGGTGTTTAAATCACTCTGGGACCATCAGCAACGTCCTCACATCATTTCCAACAGGACTAGACTGATAGATGGAGTTGATATTGTGTTTCCATGACAGTGAAGAGCTGCTATCCCTAACAAAACAAAACAAAAGAAAACAAAACAAAATAACAATGTATATTTTTAAATTGGGCATTTTAGCGTCCCATTTTATCTAAATGCCGATTCAGACGCTTTTCTACCCTGGAAAAGAAACCAGACACTAGAACCTGCTTCTTAAGAAAAATGGCTGAACTCTAATCGCCCTTCTGGACAAGAAAGCTTGACAGAGATACTCATCCTGCATCAACCCCCCCAGCCTATTACTTTTAATTAATTCTGTAACAGTAAACTTTTGACTGCTGGTAAGTAGTATTTTTCCTGTGGGAGAAACTTGTGATAAAGGATGTCAGCTTCCAGTTTCAACTAAATCAAATGAGCAGTCAATGATTTGACCGTAGAAATGGATCAAACCTGGAATGAACTAACAACTGATAATAAAATCAGTCATTTTAATCATTGACAGAAGCTGCTCTATAAAACTTTCCTTCATCTCTCCCTCGTTCTCTTACTTAGCTTTTCTTTACTGTAAGCTGTATGGCCATTCTTTGGATTATAAGTCACTTCTACTGTCTTCACTCACCTGGAAATAAATTATTTTTAAGTACGGAGCCTGGATGAGTGCAACCTTTCTACCCCAGTTTAGTTTCATTTTCCAACTCCAGCCTCAGTTCTTTGGCTCTGTGCACACAATGCTTCCACATTTCACCTCAGACTGCACGTCACATTCTGGTGAATCTGACAGACAAGTGAGAGAGGACGAAGACGGTATCCCACTCCTCACAGTTCACCCGGTGTCTGTTAGAACCAACAAAATTAACCATCGTCGATGTGCAGAGGATGATGAGGATGTGCACAAAGGCTTCACCCCTGGCACTGGAAAGCGTCTCCTCATGCGTCTCGTCTGTCCACTCATGATTGGATCTCACCTCCCAGCTCTGTATGCAAATAAACATATATTATTTCCATTTGCTAAGACCTGATGCTCTGACCTGAGTTTTATCAACATATGCATAGAAAAACAAACTGTTACACCAACCATGTGAACGAGGGAGGCAGTGCAGTCTTTAAATAAGGAGTGAACAGGTGAACTTAATCAGGTAAACGAGGGTCCAAACTAGAGCAAATTATCAATGAAAAAGGGGAGAAAAGGAAGCGAGGTAAAGGAAGTGAGGCAGGTACCAAGATGAGTTCTGATGAACTGTGAAGGGCACTACATAGGGTGGAAAAGGGAGTGAGGGAGTAAATAAATACAGGATTGTGGTTTCTTCAGTGCAAAGATAATTTTTTTATTGTTTGAAATCAGAGCCTGAGGTCTGGAGCTGAAGGCCTTACTGACGCTGTAACAGATACGCAGCGTGTGTTGATGGTGAGGCGCTCAAAGCGAAAGCCAGTCCGGTCCAGAGCAGGACTGATGCTGATGCTGCTGTGTTTTGGTGTTTTGTTCTCAGTGAGACATGAACAGAGGCTGCAGCTCCGACTGACACTCAGCAGCTGGAAGGAAAATACAAGCAGCCTCTCTGGATACTCATGAACACTGTCAACACAAACTGAGAAATGTGGCATCAGCAGATTTGTGATAAATGATCTCAGCTTCCAGTTTCAACTAAATCAAAGGAGAAGTCAAAAGATTTCACCTTTGAAATGGATCAAACCTGGAACGAACAACCAGTAACTAATCAGTCATTACAATCACAATAACACATTTATAATATGTGCTCTTAATAAATTCACATTTCTCCCAGGTATACTGTCTTTTTAAATCTATCATTTCTCTATATGATCATTCTTTGGATTATAGGTCACCTCTTCACTCTGGTTTTAGTAGCTCTGTGTGAATTAAATGGAGCTACAGTCTCTCTTTCTACCAGTTTATTTTTACACAACAACCTCAATTTTTCAACTCTACCTAGTAACCCCCCAAAAAATCAGCCTTTTCTGAATTTCTATTGGCCAGTTCGTGTACAGCCCATTTGTGACTGCTTCCTCTGCTTTCCTGACACACACGCAGACCGGAGGGGAAGTTTGATCAGCCAGACGATTTATCAAATATTGTGAATTGTATTTCTTAAACAGATCAAGATGAAGAAGTTCATGTTGTTGCTCCTCTTCTGTCATGTCGCATCTCCAGGTAAGATCAGCAGATATAAGTAAGACATAAAATAAATAAGATAAAACACAGGACAGAGAAGAAGTTAATAAAATAAAATAAAATAGGGTGAATTCCAGCAGAATAAGGCTTTGCGATGCTCTGTCGATGCTTTAATTCGTAGTCTATCACACTCTTGAGTCACATCATTGAACTTAGAATAATATTTTGCTTTACCAGTCAGTGTGTGTGCGTGTGTGTGCGCGTGTAGGAAAACCCCGAAAAGCACAGAGCAAGGATCTCTATTTTATAGCAGCAGCCTGCCTGGTCAAACGGAGTGAAATGACAGCACTTTAGAGATTAGTTGAAGGATTTTATTCTCAAAGTGAGGAGAACAGTCTACATACATGGGAGTGCCTGTCAGTGTGTGTGAGTGTGTGCAGTTTCTAAGGGAAGAAAAATGGAAATAAATAAATGAACAGTACAAGTAACTAACTCACTAATCTGTCTTTCTAATCACAAACACATTTTTAAAAATCTGCTCTTAAACACATTTCTCCCTGGTGAAAATTTTTTCATCTGTAAAGTCATTCTTTGGATTATAAGGCGCTTCTTCTGTCTTCCCTCTGGTTTTCTGCTTTTCCCTCTTTCTGTTTTTGCTGTTAATGTTTTTGATGTAGAAATAAATGACTGTTGTGCTGTTTTTCTCTCTGTAAGCGGCTCTGCGTCACTAAAATATTAGAGCTTCAGTCTCTTTCTACCAGAGTTTAGTTTTACTTTCGCTTAACAACCTGAATTCCTCAAATCTGCCTAGTAACCAATGACGTTGCAGCCTTTCAGATTTTTCTATTGGCCAGTCGGGTTCTTGTCCCGCCCAGTTGTGACGTGAGGCTCATTAGACAGACTGCGTCCTCTAGTCGAGACACAAGCGGCCAGCGGGGCTGAGAGGAAGGTTTCACCGTTCAGACTCATTGATTTTTGGGAAATTTATTTCTTTCTCAAATCAAGATGAAGAAGTTCATGTTGTTGCTCCTCTTCTGTCATGTCGCATCTCCAGGTAAGATCAGCAGATATAAGTAAGACATAAAATAAATAAGATAAAACACAGGACAGAGAAGAAGTTAATAAAATAAAATAAAATGAAATAGGGTGAATTCCAGCAGAATAAGACTTTGCGATGCCCCGTCGATGCTTTAATTCGTAGTCTATCACACTCTTGAGTCACACCATTGAACTTGGAATAATATTTTGCTTTACCAGTCAGTGTGTGTGCGTGTGCGTGCGCCTGTAGGAAAACCCCGAAAAGCACTGAACAAGGATCTCTATTTTATAGCAGCAGCCTGCCTGGTCAAACGGAGTGAAATGACAGCACTTTAGAGATTAGTCGAAGGATTTTATTCTCAAACAGTCTACATACATGGGAGTGCCTGCCAGTGTGTGTGGCTGTGTGCAGTTTCTAAGGGAAGAAAAATGGAAATAAATCAATGAACAGTACAAGTAACTAACTCACTAATCTGTCTTTCTAATCACAAACACATTTTTAAAAATTTGCTCTTAAAAAAAACAACACATTTCTCCCTGGTGAAAATTTTTTCATCTGTAAGGTCATTCTTTGGATTATAAATCACTTCTTCTGTCTTCCCTCTGGTTTTCTGCTTTTCCCTCTTTCTGTTTTTGCTGTTAATGTTTTTGATGTAGAAATAAATGACTGTTGTGCTGTTTTTCTCTTTGTAAGCGGCTCTGCGTCACTAAAATATTAGAGCTTCAGTCTCTCTTTCTACCAGAGTTTAGTTTTACTTTCACTTAACAACCTGAATTCTTCAAATCTGCCTAGTAACCAATGACGTTGCAGCCTTTCAGATTTTTCTATTGGCCAGTCGGGTTCTTGTCCCGCCCAGTTGTGACGTGAGCCTCATTAGACAGACTGCGTCCTCTAGTCGAGACACAAGCGGCCAGCGGGGCTGAGAGGAAGGTTTCACCGTTCAGACTTATTGATTTTTGTCAAATTTATTTCTTTCTCAAATCAAGATGAAGGAGTTTATTTTGTTGCTCCTCTTCTGTCATGTTGCATCTCCGGGTAAGATCACATTTAAAATTTCTCCTCTAATTTCACATTAAGTTGCTTTAGTAGATCTTCACATGTGACTTTGATAAGACCTGTGTCGGCTAAACCGCGTACATTTTAATATTTCAGATATTTGTTGAATCCAGGCTGGAATGGGTGTGAATTTTAGTCTCTAACGAATAGAAAAGATCTTTAATGTGCACAAGTGGAGATTTGACTTCTGCTGCGCAAGTCCATATGAAATTAGGAAAATGACATAAAATGAAATGAGAGAAAACACGAGACATTAAAGAAGCAGATAAAATATAATAAAAATAAAGGAATGATTAGCTAAATCCTGTCAATTCTTAAAGTTATAGATCGTCATACTTTCGATTCGTGTGACTGAGCTTATTGTAATAGTTTGCGTTTCCAGACTCTCTCTCTGTGTGTGTGTGTGTGTGTGTGTGTGTGTGTGTGTGTGTGTGTGTGTGTGTGTGTTACCAGCACACAGAGCCTGAGTTTTTAACAGTACCAGTGAGCGCCATGTGAGGGCGCTGTGTTCATGTTGCAGCTGAAGCCAAACGCCTTCCCTCTGCGCTCACACTGACTGATCTGACGCTGATCTGCTCAAACTTGTTCTCATCTTTAGCTTTTTCTTTCTTTTCTTTTCTTTTTGTGCTCAGCTGTGTCCTGTTACAGTTTTCTGTTTTCACTAAATGTGTTTTTTGTATCTTGTTGGACTCAGTTCACCTCCTGATTTCTTTTTTAGTAGCTCACTGTTTTAATGTGTAAATCTTTGACTTTCCCAGAAGCGCTTCAGGGGACAGACGCTGTAAATTAACATCTGCTATAAACACCAGGACACTCACACTGATGAGCTACTCTCACAGTGTATCTGTCCATATCAAATAAACCTGAAATACATAAAGAATAATGGTCAGTGTGACTAAAAAATAATATTAAAGGTGGAAGTAACTAATTACATCGTTTTATTTTAATCTTTCATCGTACTTTTAGTATTTTTAATAAAGTTTTGACTCATTCAGCATAAAATCTTTTTGATTTAAATATTACACTTCAGCATTTTAAATCATATCCTTTACAGAGAAAAAAGTATTTTGTCTGTAAGCAACATAAACTGGACAAACTGTAAATTGACATACACAGTGAGCAACAAAGAGAAGTTTATTTTATAATTAAAAAGAAGGAGCTGAAAACAAAAGAAACTAAATTCTCCTTTTCTGAGAAGTGGCTCATTACCTTTTAGGAGCTACATTTCATTTCACTGAAGCAGATTTTTCAACAGTTTCTTTTTTTTTAATATCAACAATGCAGGACAGCAACGTATGTCTCTAATGAATATAAATATAAATATAAGACAAAATTGTGAACAAATAATCACTTCCATTTATTAGATATAAAGATTGATATTTAGATTTGTTGCCAATAAAATGTGATTCATATATTTTAAACAATACTCTGAAGTGGTTCAGATTTCAGGCTAATATAAAGAGAGTGAACTGATGATTGGTATTTTCAGATTTGGATGAAAAAACTCCTGGAATTATTGAAGAGCATTTGAAAAGTTTCACTTTATCTCGAAATATCCAGGTTTAAAAATTATGTGTTTATGATTGAAATTATTTGCAACATCAAGAAAATAAAATCAATTTTGAGGGCAGAATCATCTGTTTTATTTATTTATTTATTAAAATTATATAGGTCATAAATTTCAGGGAGAAAAATATTCTGAAAATGGAATACACTTTTTTTGTGTTGGGGAAAAAAAAATAACACTTCATGTATTTCACATTTAAATCTGAGAATGTGTGAAAAATGACTGCGCTTTTAACAAAATTATTGAAAATTGTCCACAAAACACTAATATGTCGTTATTGTCGTTGTTTGTCTTTAACATGAATATCAATATCAGTATCAGTTTTGATGTTTTTTGCCTGTAGTTGTGGAACAGAAATGATATTTTCTGTTGTTCAGGCAGTTGGTTGTGTTTTATGATGACAAATGTTTCTGGTTGATAAATTGATAAATGTGAGTGACAGTTGTTCTGTGTTTGTCCCACAGTGCTTCACTCCCTGAAGTATTTCTACACGGGATCGTCTCAAGTTCCAAACTTCCCAGAGTTTGTCTCTGTTGGTTTGGTTGATGATGTTGAATTTGATCATTATGACAGCAACACACAGAGAAATGAGCCCAAACAGGACTGGATGGAGAAGGTCACAGCTGATGAAGCTGGTTACTGGGACAGACAAACTCAGATTCTTCAGGGCTCCCAGCAGGTCTTCAAAGGCAACATTGAGACTGTGAAGAAACGCTTCAACCAAACTGGAGGTTTGTTTACGTTTCTCTTTCTGCTGATAAAATGTTTTTTCATCACAAATTGTTGTAAAGTTACAGACATGGAGCTTCACACACACACACACACACACACGCACACACATACCAACACACACAAACACATTTTGTCACACAATTTTGATCTCTCTCTGTTCTCTCTCTCTCTCTCTTTCTCTCACACACACACACATCCTCTGACATGTAATTTTACATACAAACACACGCACGCACGCACGCACACACACACACACACAAACACACACACACGCACACACACACACGGACACACACATACACAGACATACAAACACACATGCACACACACACATATAAACAAACACACATTTTGTCACAACTTTTAACTCTGTTTCTCACTCACATACACACACACACACACACAAACTCATACACACACCCGCACACACAAACACACACACACATTTTGTCACTCATTTTTGATCTCTCTCTGTTGTCTCTCTCTCTCACACACACAGAAATCATCCTGACATGTAATTTTACATACAAACACACACACACACACATACAAACACACACACACAAACAAACACATACGCACACACACACCTTCATCACAATTTCTCTCTCTCACACATCTAAACAAACACACATTTTGTCACACAACTTTTAACTCTGTTTCCCACTCACACACACACACACACAAACACACACACACATTTTGTCACACAATTTTGATCTCTCTCTCTCTCACACACAGAAATCATCCTCTGACATGTAATTTTACATACAAAAACACACACACACACACACACACACACATAGTGGTGGGCGATATGACGATATATATCGTAGGTATGATAGAAAAATGTCTCGCGTCATTTCTCTTCTGTCGTTTCATTTTATCAGTTCAAGCTAATTTTCCCAGTGTCGGCTGATGTGAACGTGTTATTGTTGTCACTGGTCGCCAATATGCACTCAGATTATGACACAAACAAGAATAAAAAATTATTTTCGCAAAGAAGATACCATTCTGTGGACTCTGCGTTTCTGGTTTTGCGACACTACGCTGCTTTACGTTATTCACGTGGTACCACACACACACGGGAACACAACACACAACAACACACACGGGAATACAACACACAACAACACACACGAGAACACAACACACAACAACACACACGGGCAAGCAGAGACATGAAAACATGGAGGAGGAAGAAGGCTTAGAAAATGCATCATTCTCACAGCCGACACCCACAGAGCCCCAGGAGCCCAAATCAAACTTACACCGAGAAGAGGGGGTACGTCTGTGGTTTGGCTACATTTTGGGTTCAAGGCCTCTGACACGGAGCAGAAAACCGTGATGTGCAAACTGTGCCACAAGACCGTCCCCTCGCCTGACGCCAACACAACAAACCTCTTCTGTCGCCTGCAGAAGAAACACGAGAGGGAGCACACACACGTTCAAAAGTTGTGTGTCAACAAAGAAAGAAGTGAAACAGCCGGGCCAAGTCGGGTGAAGAAACGCTGCTACACTCAACAGAAGCTGCAGGGGTCTTCAGCGCGAGGCACACCGTGTGAGAAAAATTCACGACGCCATAAACAACTCAGTGATGGCGTTAGGCGTTTGCTCTGTAAAGGAGCTCTCCTGATTGATCTGGTTGACAAGCCGGTCTTCAGAGAGCTCATGGAACCAGCCGATCCACGGGACAAAACGCCAAGTCCAAATAAGTTAAACAAATAAGTTACAGATTGTAGAAACTTGAAGTGGTGTACTACTAAAATATATATATATATATTTTTTATTGCAGTTGTTTACTTTGTGCACTTGTCATTGTCAAGAAAGCATCATAAAAGTGCACTTTAATTGTTTAATTTGATTATTCTTGGAATTGTCCAGTTACGTTTGATTTTGATACCAGTTATTTAAAATGATTCCAGTACATTTGTGCAAAAATGTGGAGGCTGTGGTTGATCTTCCTCTCTGCCTCTTCTGTTTATTTTATATTGTTGCCCTCCTGTGCAGCCGTCTCATTTGTGACAGTTTTGTTTAACGTCACTTCCAAATAAAGTGAGAAAAGTCAGCAGTTTCTGTAGTAGGATGTTGTAGAGTACGTTTTCAAGTTATTCTATGAAAAACTATAACGTGGTATATCGTGGTCTGTCGTTATCGTGATATAAAATGGTCCATATCGTGATAGAAGATTGTTTTCATATCGCCCACCCCGACACACACACACTCTCACACATAAACACACATTTTGTCACACAACTTTTAACTTTCTGTCTCACGCACAATTTTTCTTTCTCTGTCTCTCTCACACACACGTACACACACACCACACATACACACACACAATCCTCTCAGACAAATTTACTTAGAAACACACACTCTCCGTTTCTGTTACACACACCTCTCTTTTTTTCTCTTTCTCATGCACACACATTTTTTTTTACACACACACACGTCATCACAATTTCTTTCTCTCTTGCTCTCTATCACACACACACACACTCACATTCTTTTTCGCACACATACACAAACACAAACTTTTCTTGATTAATATTTTTAATCTGGATTTTTTTAAAATAGATTTTTCTTGTTTTACTCTAAACAAACTAAAAACAGATGAAACATAATTAAAATCAGTGATTTCTTCATTAAAACAACAAACAGTGAGTGAGGCTGTGTCGACTTGTCAGCGCGCGCGTGTGTGTGTGTGTGTGTGTGTGTGTGTGTGTGTGTGTGTGTGCAGTGACAGCTCTTCATGAAGAAACAACAGCAAGGCTCTCATTACTGCACATAACACTTTATATACATATAAATATCAGCACTGAACAATTCATCAAAACATGATCAAAATCACAATATGGCCAAGTGTCATATCCAAATCACAGGAGCTGCAGTTTGGTGTTAAAGGTCAAATGTGTGACAAAACATTGTTGTAAATAAAGTTTGGACTACAAATCAGATTTCCCAGATGTAAGAAAACATGTCTGTCTGGTACAGATCCCAGAAAAAAAAAATCACATTATCGTCATTTTAATATGTTTTTCTGTTCAAATTAAAATTAGGATGAAAACATATAATCCCCAATAAAATTATTTTTTAAAACATATCAGCCCTAATAAATCAGTATAGATATAAATACAGAAGCTCTTTCATTGAGTTTGTAATGATCAAAAACACACAGTGGACATGTTCAGGGCTTTTATTGTGAAAGGAAGTGGCAGGAGTGACACACACACACACACACACACACACACACACAGCTCATGTAACTGTTAGCAGGTAGCTGGTCCTGTTCAGGATTTGTATTTTTAAACAGAATAAAATTTGTCGTTCTTATATTTTGTATCTAGTTGACAGTGAAAGAGGAAGTTGGCCTCTGGCTCCGCCCCCTCAGCTGTCATCCAGTCATCACATGTTGGTTGGTTTGTTAGCAGACAGTTTTTTTCCTCTGCTCCCTCCTTCCTGTGTCCAGACTGTGTTCACTGAGCCTGAACCTGCTCAGGATCCCACTCGGCTTCTTCTCTCTGACACTCGACTCACTTTCTTCCACTTCATCATCACTTTTCAGGCGCTGAGAGCAAATCTCATTTCCTGTGAGTTTTACTTTCAGTCATTCTGACACGTTTTCAATGATGTGACTGACTGTGGTGTTTGTCACAGCAGTGCTGCTCTGACAGCAGTGTGTGTTAGTGTTTGTCCCAGCAGCAGCCGACACAGGCCGCTCTTTCCTCGGCTCAGTTGTGGTTTGGACAGTTTGGAGGTGAAGTGCCTCTTCAGGACGTGATTTGAAAAACCTTCAGTTCCATCAGTTCCCAGTGAACATCTGCCTCATGGAGCCCTGTGAGCTCTGCTTGGTGTTTTCCTTTGACTTTTCAGAGCCAGTGGACAGACTTCAGCATGTCGGCTCTCTGTTGGCTGCTTTGTCCCTTCTAGTGTAGCTGTGGTGACGAGTGGAGCCCAAACCTCGCCTCAGACAGAGCCGTGGCTGGATTAGACCTTCAAAACGGTCACACCAAACTGGAAATAAAACAGAACTGACTTTTCTTTTTCCTTTTGTGTTGAGTATAAACTCTGGACAAAGCTCTTTAAAGTCAAAGCTCTGCAGATTCTGTTTTTTAATATTTTAACTCCCTGTGATGTTCAGTAACGTCATTAAAACAGTTTGAACACATTTTCACTCAGACGTCAGTGTTAAGATCAGCTGACCGAGATGTAGTGCATGCACACACACACACACACACACAGGCCAGCCTTCGTCCATCAAAAATGTTTTTTTTTCACAGTTTCAGCTTTTTGATATTGAACTTTTATTGCTTCACACACCTGACTGAAACACACACTCAACACACACACACACACACACACACACACACACACACACACGTATGCTAATACTGAGACTACTGGATGTTAAACTAATTTTCCGAGTCAGTGTCTCTGTCTGTCCCATAATAATCAACAACGATTATATCAGTTAATCTCCATTAGATTAGATCATACTGTGTGTGTGTGTGTGTGTGTGTGCGTGCGTGCGTGCGTGCGCACGTGCAAGCGCTGTGTGTGTGCGCTGTGTATGTGTGTGTTCCTGCACACACATGAAGCTGCCTCCTTCAACAGATCTCACTCTGGTTTACTGCAGACTGTCTGTCTCTCTCTCAGGTGTTCACACCTACCAGGTGATGTACGGCTGTGAATGGGACGATGAGACTGGAGCCACTAATGGTTTTAATCAGTATGGTTATGATGGAGAAGATTTTATAGTTTTTGACCTGGAGACAAAGACATGGATCGCTCCAACACCACAGGCTGTCATCACCAAACACAAGTGGAACGGACTGCCAGGTGAAACTGAGGGCAGGAAGCACTACCTCACCCAGATTTGCGTTGATTGGCTGAAGAAGTATGTGGACTATGGGAGGAGCACTCTGCTGAGAAAAGGTAGACTCACCTGACCTGATGTGTGTGATGGTCACAACTATGTTCATATGCCTCTTCTGTTTTTAATATGCAGTAACATTACATTTTTTTGTTTCTTCCTCTCTATCTCTCTGTTTAATCTGTTTCTCCTTTTTTTTCCATCTTCCACTTTCTCCCTTCTATTATTGCTCTCCCCCTCCCTCTGTCTCTCTCTCTCTCTTTCTCTCTCTCTCTCTCTCTCTCTCTCTCTCTCCAGAGCTTCCCTCGGTGTCTCTCCTCCAGAAGACTCCCTCCTCTCCAGTGACCTGCCACGCTTCAGGTTTCTACCCCAACAAAATCATGTTGTCCTGGATGAGAGACGGAGAGGAGGTTCATGAGGACGTGGACCACGGAGAGATCCTCCACAACCACGATGGAACCTTCCAGAAGAGCGTTGACCTGCACGTTTCATCAGTCAAAGCTGAAGACTGGGGGAGGTACAGCTGTGTGTTTCAGCTCTCTGGTGTCGAGAAGGACATCGTCACCAAACTGGACCCAAAAGTGATCAAGACCAACTGGGGCAGGACTGAGATCAAACGTGATGGAGGTGGGAAAGACACGTCTAGTCTACTTGACTTGTAGTTCATGAGTTTTCTTTTGATTGTTCTCTGCTGGATTATTTCTCTCTTTATCATTTTGTTGTCATTTAGTTTAATTCAGTCGTCCAGGGCAATTGAGATTTTATTAGTCATGTTGATGTTTTTACTTTCTCTGGCTTTTAAAAATAATTTACATATGTGTATGTTTTCTCATGCACTGCCGTTTCTATGGACTGTATATGGTTCATATATGTTCCTTCATGGTGGCATAGTTTATTTCTCTGTGGGGACAAATTTGGGTCATATCTTTTTTTTTTTTTTTTTTTTTTTTTACAATGAAACCGTTCAGACAACCAGACAGTTTTTAACTTTGACAGCAGTAAAGGTAACCACAAGTGTTGGTCAGCTCACTAAAACACATTCAACATCTCCTTTTCATATGACATCCTCTCTAAACTTGAAATACTAACAAATAAACATAATCTGATCTGATTTTAGCTCCAGATTCTCCCTCAGAGGTTCCCACTGGTGTTGTTGTTGGAGTTGTTGTTGGCCTGCTGGTCCTGGCGATCTGCATCGCTGGAGTCATGATCTGGAAAAAGAGAAATAATGGTGAGAGAAGAGTTTCTTTCTTTAACACAATTCAGTTTTTAATTGTTAACACACCTGCCTGTGACACTTTGAGTACTGTTTGTGTTCTGTAACCTCCTACCACCTATTTTGTGTGTGGTAATGCATACTCCATGAAATGTAAATCTTCAGAATGCATTTGTCATATCTAGTAATATTGATGCACACAATAGTGAATGTGCTTCTGTTTAAATATAAATTTTAAATTGTTCATAATTGTCTAATACTGTAATTTCTTCTTTGTATTTCAGGGTTTCAAAGAGCGAAAAGTAAGTATTCTGCTCTAGTGACCGATAGTTTTTTTTTTTAATCAGAAGGACAGACACTCATAATCACTCAGCAGTAAGCATTCAATTCATGACCAGTTCTGTTCCTCACTTTGTTCATTTCAAATTAAATCATCTGACTTTGTGTTGTGTTTGTAGCTTCAGACGGTTCGGACGGTTCGGCTTCATCTGTCGAAGCTGCACCTCTTAAGTGAGCACAGTGAGTACCTCATCATGTACCAGACTCCTGAACTGGCAGCTCATTCACAGATATATAAGAATATAGTCTTTCTTTCTTCCCTAAATAATGGATTCCTGTGGTGTGAAAACACACTTCAGACTGGTGGATCACATGAAGTTCATATTTCAAATTCAAACAGCGGTCATGACCAAAGTTTTTATCCTGTTTATGTGGAAAAAGCAGATTGCATCACCGCTTCAGACACAGATCCTAATATCTCATGATAACTGAAAGCAAACAGATGAATATGAATATTATACCAAGCCTGTCTGTTCCTCTGTCCTGACAGGGAGAATCAGTGAAGATAAGACAGATGGTGGATTCCAGGAAGTCATCAAGGCATCAAAAACTATTTTTCTTCCTTAGAGAACATGTGCGCTATTTGATTCAAAAATGCACATTAACTAAACTTGTTTCATTGAAAAATGAAATTTGAGAAAGTTTTAGGACAAAACAAATTAGTTAAAATTGCTTTGATCCACTGGCCAAAAGAAGAAAAGAAAATGTTTCGTATTCAGGCTCTGTCCTTGTCTCTGGACTATAGTGTGATTACTGTCTAATGCAGATTTTCTTCCTTAAATGAGACACAGTCTGAGTTGGCAGAAATATGACTGTACATATAAATCTGTATCAGTAACATCAGCAGAGTAGAGCTGGGCAATATGGACAAAATCAAATATCACTTTTTTAAATACTTCATTATGGGATAACTATTGTTGGTTTCACAAAATCTTCACACAATGATATGATCAGGCAGGTCGAGGGCAACAGCTGTAATGCTCTAATAATTTCAGAAAACTACATCCCTTTACTTTAATGAAGTCTAAGTTTGTATGTTTTTTTAATCTGGTGAAGCGGTTTCTGTTGTTCAGTGAGCAAGACTCATCATGTGTTGTGTATAGTTGTTAAAATGAGTAAAGATGAATTTGAATCCAGTTTTTTAAACTGTATTTCCTTGCACAGCGTTACACTTTGCTCTTGTTTTTCTGGAGCTGCTTTTATCTTTTATTTGACTGCTTTATTCTGTGGCTCTGATTTGGTCTCGGTCATTTGGGATTTGATTTGTTTTACCACATTCCAGTTTGGTGTGTGTGTGTGTGTGTGTGTGTGTGTGTGTGTGTGTGTGTGTGTGTGTGTGTGTGTGTGTGTGTGTGTGTGTGTGTGTGTGTGTGGAGAGAGGTTTTGTGAGTGCAGTATGTACAGAATATGGGTTTGATGATTTAATAAAATATTTCTGAAATATTTGTTTCTTTATTTTTGCATCATAGTTTAAGAATAAAATATGCTTCATGTATTCATGTAACGGTAACACAACAATTTAGATAGACAGATAGATGTAGATATATAGCAAGGGTCTGTTAAAACCAAAGCGACCCTGTGGTGTGACGATGAATACACACAAATTTGCTAAACCAAAATCACAGATTATAATAATCTTTTGTTATTTCTCTTGTGTATATTTAGGAGGATAATCAAAAATGTTTCTCCACCAACTTTAAAGTAACACCAAAATTTCCCAGCCAACTTTTGTCCTTCATATTTTGACCAGAGGAGAAAAATGCAAGTTTAAATTGGACTGTTAAAGTGTTGTAAATACTGGCAGATATACAATGTTTGGACACACACACACACAAAAACAGACATACAAACTGTGATCTCTGTCCTGGTGCCAGTAAAGCACACTGAATTAAATTTAGGATTAGACTCTACAGGCAAAAAGAAAGTAAATTAACCTTTTCAAAGTTTTAAAATATTTTGTGATATAACTTTATTTTGAAATTCAGTGAGGGTTTAGTATTCATAAATTATTATTATTATTATTATTATTATTATTTTAAATTTTTGATATGATTCTTGATAAAGCTGGCAGACAAGTGAATTTCATGGTCCAGAGCACCTTCAATGACTCTTGTTTTCAGAGGTGCAACTTTCTGGAGGCGCAGAATAAGAGGCTGGACTGAACTTTACACTGAAGGAAAGTCATCCTGAGGATATGAGACAAAACTGAGGATAAACACAGTCTGCCAGCTCTTCAGGCTAAAGGAGAAAAATCAGGCACGTTGACTGTTTTGTGACCGTGTGTGTGTGTGTGTGTGTGTGTGTGTGTGTGTGTGTGTGTCATGAAACATACACATATCTTGGACATCAGTTTAACATCGGAGGAGAGTGGAAGGAGCAAGTCAACAACATCTTGACAGAGTTCACATCCAGGCTGGACCTGATAGACAACTGTCCACTGCCCCTAACCATGAAGTTAGAAGCCATCAGGCAGGTAGCCCTGTCAAAGGTTCAGCATCTCTTCTCTAATGTTCACATCCCCCGGAATGTACTGTGAAATGAACAACAAGACAGTGAGCCTGGTGCGCAGCTGGCTTGGACTCAATTCACACAGCACCCGCGACATCATCTTTCACCCTCAGTGGGAAGGAGGGCTCGGGGCCCCCAATGTAGAGTGGATCTATAACAGCATGAGAATTTCCTATCTTTTCAGGATGCTCAACAATGATGACGAGGACGTCAGGAGGCTGGCCCGTTCCTCCCTGTTCCTGGACATGAGGAGAAGGAAGGTTCCAGTGGCCACGGGGACAGAGCCACACTTCCTCGGGTTCAAGAGGAAAGCCAGCGGGAAACTGGACACCCATTCCACTGGCTTCAGAGTCTGGTCACACTGGACGGTTTTGAACGACCTCTGTGTCCGAACCGGGGTGTCCCTGGAGTGGGTGCGGTCTGACTCTGGGACTGTCCAGGTCTCAGAGGACTGTATATCTGACCCTCTCACCCAGGTCAGGGCAACAGCCCCTTTTGCTGGATGGAGCCACCTGCTAAAGCCCAACACACACCGGCGGCGTCCGACGCGCGTCAAACAGCCGCCCCCATTATTTTCTATGTGTGTCCGCACACCGGCGGCGGCTAGACGCGCATTGACGCGCCGCGCCGCTACCTTTTACGCCACGGTCCTATTTCCAGCGTCGACGCGCCTGAAAAAGCGTATTTTTTCCCTTGCGGACGTCCATCCCAGCTTCCGTAGCTGCTCTTCTTCTCTACTTCGGTGGCTCTTTCCTGTATTTTAATAAAACTGTCAGTCAAACAGATCTAGTTAACTTTACAAATAAGCGCTCTACTGATTTGAAGGATATATTGCGGTAAACATGTCCGTTATATGCACCGTTTTTTCCTGGTTTTCCATTTTAAACATAACTGAAACTACTGCACTACTTGATCAATAAGCTACTGCCCATCACTGGATATTAAGTTATGGTAGCCTGTCAGACAATGCTGGTTGATTTGTCTTTTTTCCGTGGTATGTAGTTTTTTTCCCCAGTTAACACCGATTGACGTTCTACAGCGCGACGCTTCCAGTTTGTGTTGGGTGCGTCAGGTGACGCGCGTCACCTGACGCACCGCGACGCTACGCTGCCGGTGTGTGTTGGGCTTTACATCTAAGGGGGCTAGGCGCAGTCTCATGGACTTTCATCAACATCTTCAGCAACAACACTGGACTGGACTGAAACTTCAGGGAAAGCTGGCATGCCTTCCCACAGCTGACCACTCTGTTTCTCACTCTTTTCTCAAGAACACCGCACTCGATGATATTGTCATATTCACAGTTAAAAGCAGATTACAGGTTCTTCCGACAAGACTCAACCTCTCTATCTGGTTTTCCTCCACTCAGGCTCCTCATTGCTTGTACCACACCACAGATCAGGTCACCGAAACCATGTCACATATTTTGAATGGCTGCCATGCTTACAGAGGAATGTACATAGCACGTCACGATAGAATAGTGAATCTTATCGTAAAGACATATCACAACACGTCACAGTTTCAGTGAAAATGTACACACATACCCGTGTCAATGCATCCATGTTCCATCTCTGTAATGACCAACATAGCCTTTCACAACTGTCTGCTAATACACCAGATGTTGTCATTGTTGATGAGGAGTCCAGAAAAGTGTTTCTATTAGAGATAGCAATCACCTTTGATTCAAGCCTAGAGGAGGCCTTTATGACGAAGGTCATAAAATACCAACCGATGATAAATACCATCTCAGAGCTCGGCTACAGGTGTAGGCTACTCGTTTTCATTTTTGGCAGCCTTGGACATGTTCACAGATTGGTTGTCAGAGGTCTGTGTTTACTTGGGATGCCCAAGAAGAAAGCTAAAAGGCTCTCCAAGTACTGTTCTGTGTCTGCGATTATTTGCAGCCGCCATATATGGCAGAGACGCTGTTACCTGTACCCGTGACTGATCTGCTTTATAGGCAAAAAACACTGTCCATCATGTGCCTGTGTATCTTAAGTCTGTGCCCTCAGTACTTATGTCCTTGTATATATTGTTACTAATGTGGGCGTAAATAAATGATTAAAATGTGTGTTAATTAGCATTATAACAAACATATAGTGACACCCTGCCAGCTACAGCAAGCAGACACACCTGTGCAGCCTGATGGTGTTTTCATCAGACTGTAACATCTGTCAGAGCAACAAAACATTTGATAGGACAAAAAAAAAAAAAAAAACAAGACACTAGAACAAGGAGGCAGGTCAGCTGACTGACATGTTGAGGAGGAGAAGGAAAGAGGTCAGAGAGCGGTGTAGGAGCTTAACTTTTTACAACTTACACAGATACAGTATTGAACAGCATAAACCTGAGCTGCTCTTGTATCTGACTTCATCTCCTACATCATGTCACACACTGAGGCATCAGCCTGGGCTGTAAGAGACATGAACTGAACTGTTTTGTGTCTCCACATGGACTGTCTTTGTTGTCATGAACCTGCTCAAAACCTGGATGAGAATTTAAAAACGCTCAGAGGTGAAATACATCATCTGTCCAGAGGTGGCGCTGTGACACTGCTGATTCCTCTGTGATGTTACATCCTTGGTTGTGCAGCTGAGCCTGACCTCTGACCTTGCTGTGGAGGCGGGAAGTGAAGAGAGAGTTTCCCTGCAGAGATCAGTCAGATTATTATCAGATTGCTGTCAGATTAAGGTCGCTTTCACACCAGAGCTGTTTGGTCCGCTTTAAACGGAGCAGAGTTCGTTTCCTCGGATAGTCCGGTTCGTTTGGGCAGGTGCGAACACGCATCCGGACTCTGGTGCGGACCAAACAAGCGAACTCTGGTCCGCCAGAAAACGTAGGTCTCGGTTCGGTTCCAAGTGAACCCTGGTGCGGTTCGTATGCAGTGTGAAAGCTCAGCGGACCAAACACTGGACCAAACACAGGAAGTAACGGCATGCTAACTTTAGCTGCTAACCTTAAACGTTGCTGTGACACGCAAGGCGCAACGTTAGTCGACTCGTGTCCGTTATTATGCTGAATGAAAAGTGTCGCACGGTAAAATGTATAGCACTATAAAGACAAGTTAATACATCACCACTGACAGCTCATCTCTTTAAAAAATATTCCCACACTCACCTTCTCTCTGGAATACACATTGCCATAACTCGCAGGACTGTATGCCGTTTTCTCCTCCTCTCGATAAAGTTTTCGCATGATGAGGAGGCTCATCTTGTGAATAGCAGTTACTCTGATGTATTGCTCATTAACTTGGTGCTGCTGGTAGCAATATACCAACAAAAATATTAGAACGGGAAAAAGATGGCTCGCTCCAGTGCCGGCTTTACTAATGTCGCCGACGACTCTACCTATGACGCCGATAAAATCCTGCGGGTATCCCTCCGGTAAACAACCGCTGCCGGCGCCCCTTCGGCCGCTAGCGGCGCCCCTCCAACAGATGGCGCCCTAGGCAAATGCCTATACCGCCTATGTCCAAAGCCGGCTCTGGCTTGCTCCATTCATTTTGTGTAAACAGGAAGTAATACTGATGTCAGATGCCGGCCAGCCCAACAACTCAGCGTAACCAAAGCAAAATGAGCCGCGGAAGTGCATGGGGAGTTGATGCGTCCTCTAATGAGAAGAATAACTTTCCCCTGTATGTTTGTCTTGTAAAGTCCGTTACTCCATTTGCAGTGTGAAACCAAACCAACCGGACCAAATGTGTTACAATGTAACAGAAACACGGAGTTTGGTTCGGACCTTGGTTCGGACTTTCAGGTGTGAAAACGCCCTAAGACTGTGTGCTGGAAGGGGGGAGAGACTAGTGTGGGAAGTCGGAAGCAGACGGGCAGTTGGAGGGATATTCAAAGACTACTTGCTGAACTAAAACTGGGTCTGGTTTGTGGTTTCTGACTTCTTTCTGGTTCAAGGATTTTTTTTTTTTTTTTTTTTTTTTTTTTTTATTTTGACAGTTAACATGGCTGACATTGACATAACTAGACATACATGACATAGTGTTGACAGATACACAGTTTTAAAAGAAACAAAAAGAAAAAAAACAAACAAACAAACAAACAACAAAAACAAAAAAAACAAACAAATAAACAAACAAGAACCAACAACAAAAACAGAAAGAGATAATAAATAACAGTACATGATCGCTTCTGTTGTGATGTGTGTGTGCGTGTGTCTGTGTGTGTGTGTATGTGTGTATGTATTCGGATGGTTAAATGAGATGCCCTTGTATGTATTAATAAAAGAGTGTTACCGATAATAATATTGATAATAATAATATTAACCACAATAAAATAGTACTAACAATAATATTGATTAATAATACTGATTAGTAATTATAATATTAGTAATAATAGTACTAATAGCGATACTAGTTTATATATAATAGTGATAAGTATATTTCAGCAACAAAACCACAAAGGACAGTAGATGAATAAATAGGTATACAAATAGTAATATTAACAATGATAATAAAACGAAACAATACAGGAAAGAAAGAGATTTTACAGTCTCATGCACATGTATGTATGTGTGATATTAATAATAATAAAAATGGAAGTACTTAATAATGTATATTTCTATGATATAAAACGCACATCTATACAATATCCATGGGGCGAGAGGGGGGGCAGGACCAAACCGGGACAGTGCTGAGGCAGGTAGAGGACCCCCCCCCCAGCCCCCAGCAGCGCAGCCAAAGGCCACAGAGGGGGGGGGGGGGGGGGGGGGGGGGGGGGGGGGGGGGCAGGGCGGCTTAGCAGGATCTCCACATCCCATCCATCCTCATTTTATATTCTATATTATAAAAAAAAAAATAAAAAATACATACATGTCCATATATATATCTATCTCTCTCTCTCTCTCTCTCTCTCTCTCTCTCTCTCTCTCTCTATATATATATATATATACACACACATGATTTTTATTTTAAATTTTTATTTATTTATTTATTTATGTATTTTTATTCTTTTATTATTTGGCCAGTTCTTCTATCTCGTCCTACCCTGGACAACCCCCAGACTGTTTCCAGAGGAGGTCTGTCCCCCGAGGAGTGAGATTTTTGTTTGTCTGTACGCTTATCCGTAAATCTTCGTTTTATTTTTGGGATGGAGGGATGTGGGTCTCACGAGGTCCTGCCCTTGCCCGCTCCCCACTGGGGGTGCACACCACTAGAGAGCCAGGCGGGGAGCCGACACCCACCCCCCCAACCTACCCAGTTCAGCCCCAGCCCCCCTCCCGCCACCTGTATATTTAATTATTCACACCCAAATACCTATGCATTTTATGTCATGGTAGAGATATGGAGGAAGATCAAGAATGGGCGAAAACAGAGATTGATATGTAATTGTGAACAAGTTAATAAATAAACAAATAAATAAATAAATAAACAAACAAATTAATAAGCAAATAAATAAAACAAATAGACAAGTGAGCAGTCGGAGGTTGAGAGAGAGTTGAGAATTGTGAGAGGAATCAGCTCTGAATGTATTGTAGGAAGGGGGACCAAGTGTTTTCATAGGATGTGATGTCATTTTTCAAAGTAGCAGTGAGTTTTTCCAGGTTTGAATGATCTGTTAGGAGATTGAGCCAGTGGGATATGGATACCTTTGTTCTGTCTTTCCAGTTCAGTAATATGGTTTTCTTGGCAATGGTTAATGATATTAGTACAAATGATTTGTGCTGTTTGGGTATGTGTAATGAAGAGAGGTCACCAAGTAATGCTATGGTTGGGCTTGTGGGGATGCTGAGGCTGAGCATCTCTGATAGCCTGTTCGTGACCTCCGACCAGAAGTTATGGATAGGTGGGCAGTGCCAAAGGGCGTGGATGTAATTATCTACTGAGGATGGACAGAGAGAACAGGTGTTGATTTGGCTGAAGCCCATGCTTTGGCTGAAGCCCATGGTTCAAGGATAACGAGCTTGGATTACGGACCTTGAGAACAGCTGGCAGGCTTCCCCACTGGGGTGAGCTAGGCTGCTATGCCTCCAGGAGGTAGCCAAAAAGAAATGAAGAAGAGTGGCAGTAAAAGCACCGATAAAGCCCAGAAAAGAGACAGGTCCGCCAATGGTAGTGAGAGTGAAGATTCTCTAGACATAAGGAAAGTGTCGAAAATGGATGACAGTGCTGTATTTAAGTTTATCATTAAATTCAAGGATAGAAGTGACAAGGCCTTGAACCCTCTCAGGCTATCGAATGAGCTAAAAAATAAAATGGGAAAAGGTTTGCTGAATGTGAAAATGCTGTGGAATGGTAACATACTGTACTTGTGGTTTGTAAAAGTGATGCTCAGAGGCAAAATGCCATGAAGGTTTGTCAGCTGCTAGAAAGGCCTATTGAGTGTTTCATACCTGGCCAGGCTCAAAAAGCCAAAGGAGAGATTTATGTAAGCTTTGAGGTATCAGAGAGTGCCTTACTAAAAGAGTTGAAAGGAGCTGAGGCTGAAGAAGTTCATCGGCTCAAGGAATCTGGCACAGCAGTATTGATAACCTTTAGGGGAGACACTGTGCCAGCTAGAATGAGTTTGGGGTACATGAGTTATCCAGTAAGGCAATATGTGCGACCCCCCTCTGCGCTGCTTCAAATGCCAGCGCTTTGGGCATGTGGCAGCAGCCTCCAGAGGAAGCCAAAGATGTGGGAAATGTGGAGGCAATCATGAATTTAAACAATGTCAAAGTGTGGATGTTAAATGTTGTAACTGTGGGGGAAACCGTATGTCCTCCTTCAGAGGGTGCAAACACCATTTAAGGGCTGCTGAAATAGAGAAAGTGAAAATTGAAGGCAAATTTTCATATGCAGAAGCAGTGAAGAAGGTGGGGGGAGCAGGGGAACCTGGTAGACATGTGGCAGCTGCTGCACACTCTGTGATGCCGCCTGGTCGGGAGGCAAGAGGACAAATGGTGGGAACCCAGTCACGTTTTGCTTTCATGGTTGATGTGTTATTGGCTGTTAGGGGTCAAACAAGGAGATCTGATATCATCAGGGTGGTGGTGGAAGCTGGAGAGAGATTCCTGGAGGAGAAATATCTAGGCCCAGAAGAGCTGCACAACCACATGAGGGCAGAGGGCAGAGCAGTATGAGAGGGGAAGGAGAGAAAGAAGGTGTACAGATAGAAGTGAGGAAGGTATGGAAGACGCTTTTGAAGATGATTGTTGAATTATTAATGCCTTTTATCCTACAATGGAATGCACGGAGTCTAATAGCAAATGGCCAAGAATTTAAAAGATTTGTAGATGAATTTAAGAGTCTCCCAGCGATAATATGCGTCCAGGAAACCTGGCTTAAACCACAGCTTGATTATGTGATTCCAGAGTATGAAAGTGTCAGATTTGACAGACATGAGAAATCAGGAGGGGGGTGTGCAACATTTATTCCATCTAATCTGCAATTGCATTAAAGTCTTACCTTAGAATGTGTGGCCATCAGGGTATGGGGGCAACACAGCTGGGTATACATTGTTAACTTCTATAACCCTTGTAAACAGCTAAATGTTACTGAATTAGAGAGCATTATGGAGCAGGTAGGGACCCCAGTTATCTGGGTGGGGGATTTTAATGCACACAATCCTTTATGGGGCAGTTCAGCCAAAGATAATAATGGTTATACAGTGGAAGAACTCATGGACAGGTGGGAGTTAATTTGTTTAAATGATAGTAGACCCACAAGGTTTTATGTTAGGACAGGAAATCTATCTCACATAGACCTAGCATTAGTAACTGGAGATTTGGCAAGAATTGGAGAATGGGACTCCTTGGACTGCTATACAATGGGCAGTGATCATTTTCCGATTCTGTTGAGATTCGGCAAGTCCTTACAAGTAGAGAAGCAGAAAAGTTCAGTACCATAAAGCAGATTGGGAATTGTTCAGGGATAATTGCAATGAAGCCATTGTAAGGGTGAAAGGTGAAGGATCACTTGATGAGTGGAATAACAGTCTGTGTGAAATGATCATGAATAGTACAAGTAAAAGTATTCCAATAAGGAAATGTCAAAAAGGAAAATCAGTGTACCATGGTGGAATAGTGAGTTTACCAAAGCTGTGAGAAATCGAAATTGTGCATATCGAGCACTAAGGAAATATCCAACAGAAAATAGAGCTATTGAATATAAAAGATTAAGGGCAAAAGCACGAAGGGTGATTAAGTCAGCTAAAAAGGAATGTTGGAGGAAATATTGTGGAGGACTGAGTGTGGTAACATCAGTAACTGAAATATGGCGGGCAGTAGGGGAGAGTGGGGTAATTTGTGCCAAGGGGCAAGTAGTGCCACCCCTGTTATCTAGAAAACCATAGAAGAAGTTGGTCATGTGACCACATATTTTTGAAGAGGCATCCATTTCACTCATCCTGCAAAGAAGGGAGACACATGGCTTGAGAGGAAAGCACATTTCAGTTCAAAAAACATTTTTTTGCCCTCCAAAGTAAAATTTCCATGATCAAGGTTTTTTGATTGCTGTGTTTGAACAATTATAGAAAACTTTGAAAACAGTTCACACAGGTTTTAGTACTTTAGTAAGCTACACCATGAGTCTATACAGTTAGCATGATGTTAGCTCAAAACAGCTGGGGGATGCATTTTTTTCAAAATGGTGAGCTTGGGGTAATTTGTGCCAAAGGGCCTTGGGGTAAGTTGTGCCAGTACACAGCTTGTGATTATATACTATATATTACTTTATTGTATTTTATTGTTATTGTATGTTGTCTTCTTACCTTTGATCACTAAAACTATCCAGATTCAGATTCAGATGATTTGCAGGTGCTCATTTTTGAATTTTTATTTTGTTCTGGATATGTGTTCATGTGGTGTTAGGCCTTGTTATAGAAAAGTGGCCTGTGATCTTGTTAAAATAATAAATAAACGTTAAATAAATAATTTTGTATTGAATTTGTTTTGCTTTTATATAGCATTATCATTTGTGAGATTAAAATGATCTGTTTTACTTCAATTATCAATGGCACAATTTACCCCAGTGTATTCTCTCTAATGGCACAATTTACCCCGCACTGGGGGCAAGTTGTGCCACAAAACCACTTTTTTTTTTCGAAAGCTGTATTTCTCAAACAGTTTATATAAGATCCAAAGTGATTGTTCCCAGGGATGCACAACATCTTAAACTATATATGCATGTTTTAGTTGGAGGCATTACTGTAATCCCCTCGCTTTAAAAGCACTTTAAGTAAAAATTGGCACTATTTACCCCACTCTCCCCTACGCCGTATGTCTGGGGTGTATAGGAAATCTGAGATTCCAGTTTTAGAGAATGAGGGAATGTTTGCAATGAGTGATATTGAAAAAGCAAAAGTGTTTGAGAACAAGTTTAAAGCAGTTCATGGTGGTGAAAACATAGGTGAAGAGGGCATAAACAAAAGGAATGAAACATTAAAAAATTACAAATTTGTAATGGAGATGAATGAGGAAAACACAGATGTCTGTAATTTGTATTTTTCTCAAGATGAACTACGTAGAGCAATCGGAAGAGGAAAATCATCAGCTCCTGGAAAGGATGGTATAAGCTATGAGATTGTTCAGAACTTAAATGACTTGGTGCTGGATGAAATATTATCATTAATTAATTGTGTATGGAAAGAGGGGGTTCTCCCTAGTTTGTGGAAATAAGCGGTATTGGTTCCAATTCTAAAACCTGGGAAAGATGCTTCCACAGCTGAATCTTATAGACCTATTGCATTAACTCCAGTGCTTTGTAAAATCATGGAAAGGATGGTTACAGATACATTAGTGTGCAAATTAGAGAAAGCAGGATGGTTCACTAGCACACCAAGCGGCTTTCGGGGAGGAAGAAGTACAATGGATTCTGTGATCTCCCTTGATACTGATGTAGAGAAAGCACTGACTAATAAGGAAGTACTAATGGCAGTTTTTCTAGACACTGAAAAGGCATATGATATGCTGTGGAAAGAGGGTTTGGTTATTGAACTCTATGAGGCTGGAATAAGGGGACGTATGTTAAATTGGGTAAAGAACTTTCTGCAAAACAGGAGAATTCAAGTGAGAATTGGAAGCTCTTTCTCTGAGGGAGCAAACATTGAAAATGGCACTGCACAGGGGAGTGTAATAAGTCCAGTTTTATTTAATATAATGATAAATTATATATTTCAAGATATTGATTCTGGCTTTGGGCTTTCTCTGTTTGCGATCTGGAAAAGAGGAAGAAATGTAAAAATGATTACTCAGCAAATTCAGGGGTCTCTGAATAAAATAGTTGCTTGGGGTGAGGAGTGGGGACTTAAGATGTCTGTGGAAAAGTCAAAATATATAGTCTTTGGTAACAAGAAAGTGGAATGTGGTGGATTTAGAATATATGGACAAACATTAGAAAGAGTGAAAATGTTCAAATTTTTAGGAGTTTATTTTGACGAAAAACTTACTTGGAAAAACCAGATAGATCATGTTGTTAACAAGTGTGAAAAAGTGATTCATGTTATGCGATCTCTGTCAAGCTGCTCTTGGGGTGCGGACAGAGACACCCAAATTTTGATTTATAGAGCAATGATAAGGTCAAGACTTGACTATGGTTGTGTATGTTTTGGATCTGCAGCTAAATCATTGTTAAAGAAACTGGATGTAATACAAGCAAAAGCTCTGAGAGTATGCTGTGGGGCCCTCCGTAGGCTACTACCCCAATCCCAGCTTTACTTGTTGAGATAGGAGAAACACCACTATCACTGAGAAGAGAGAAACTAGGAATGCAGTATGTAGTGAAATTGAAAGGATATCAAGGTGAACATCCAACAAAGTCTGTGATGAACGATGCTTGGGAGTGGGGAGCAGCAAAAGTTAAAAAAGAAAGCTTTGTGTTTAATATGTGCAGGAAATTGGAGAAGCTGAGATTGGGAGAAGGAGTGGCCCCTCGTATCCTCTGGCCAATTGTACCGCCGTGGCTCCTGCACACTCCAGAGGTGGATTTTAGTATTTTGAATCATATGAAATCTGTTCAGAGCATTGCTTATAAAAGTATGGTTTGTAGATATATACGCACATCACCAGGGCCGCCCCTGGCCAAACTGGGGCCCTAAGCGGCATTTTATTTGGAGCCGCCCCCCCCACCCCCCCCCCCCCCCCCCCCCCCACCCCACCCCCACCCCACACACACACACACACACACACACACACACACACACACACCCTCAAAAATTACCGGATTTTTGGCGTGCCATCTCCCACTGACCACACAATCCCAGATGTATAATAGGAATAAAATGACGGCCTAACGACATTCCATTAAACTTGACACACATTAAACAAACACACAGACACACACACACACACACACGCATATACAAACACACACACACCCACACACACGCATACAAACACACACGCACACACACACATACACACAGACATACAAACACGCACTCACACACACACAATCATCACGATGGGCTCTAGTTTCGCAGACCAGGCGAGGCGGGGGCGTAGCGCAGATGCGCTTCGCCAACTGGGTGTGGCCAGGCGGATTTTCCAAGTTTGGCACGCCGTTCTCGGTGGCGCAAGTACTCCGCCGTCCCTCCTACCGGCGCAAGGGAGGAGAGAAGGCGTGGAGTGGGTTTGACACAGCCGATTCACATTTAACCAATCAAATGAGCCCCTGTCCTCGCCTTTAAAATGCGCTGCGCGAAGGCATAATGAAAGTTTACACAGCTGACATGGAGGTCTATTGCCGCAGGCGGAGCGGAGCTCAGGAGACCGGCGCGGAGCGGAGACCGGCGAGCAGTGCGGACACGTCACCAAAACCTCACAGGCAGGCTTCCGGGATGTTAGACACATGAACAATGCAATAAATACCGAAAAAAACACTATTCAATGCTACGATCACAATCAGCACATACATATATCTCCATATCAACTGTCCCGTCACAGCTGATGTCAGATCAAAGGAGATTGGCACTGTTTGTGCTGATTGTGAGGTTTTGGTGATGTGCGCCAGTCAGCCAAACTTCCACTGCGCCAGCTCCGCTCCGCCTTGCGCTGAAAGTAGACGTGGTTTCAGATGGCGAGCTTTTGGCGCACCTCGGCGAAGCCTTTTGGCACGAAACTGTCACTGCGCTAAGCCGAATCTGTCGGCACCTCCCCCCGCTGCGCTGCCACTCCCATCTCCGCGCAAGTCCGTCTGCGAAACTTGGACACTGTCCGCCTCTGCCGTTTCGCCGGTCGAAACTAGCTCTGCGCGGGGTTCGCCTCACTGCGCCACCCCGCGCTGCGCCGGGAAACTAGAGCCCAATTTCTCTCTCTCTCACTCTTTCACACACACACACACACACACACACACACACAGACACACACATATACACAAACTCATACACACAGACCCGCACACACACATACAAACACACACACACACACACACACACACACACATTTTGTCACACAATTTTGATCTCTCTGTTGTCTCTCTCTCTCACACAGAAATCATCCTCTGACATGTAATTTTACATACAAACACACACACACACACACACGCACACACACACACACACATACAAACACACACACACACACACACACATACAGACACACGCACACACACTCACATTCTTTTTTCACACACACACAAACACACACACCTTCATCACAATTTCTCTCTCTCACACACACACATATATAAACAAATACACATTTTGTCACACAACTTTTAACTCTGTCTCTCACTCACACACACAAACTCATACACACACACACACACACACACAAACTCATACACACAGACCCGCACACACACAAATACAAACACACACACATATTATTTCACACAATTTTGATCTCTCTCTGTTGTCTCTCTCTCTCTCTCACACACACACACACACACACACACACACACAGAAATCATCCTCTGACATGTAATTTTACATACAAACACACACACACACACACAATCACACTCACACTCATACACATACACACACACACACACATAGTGGTGGGCGATATGACGATATATATCGTAGGTACGATAGAAAAATGTCTCGTGTCATTTCTCTTCTATCGTTTCTATTTTATCAGTTCAAGCTAATTTTCCCAGTGTCGGCTGATGTGAACGTGTTATTGTTGTCACTGGTCGCCAACATGCACTCAGATTATGAAACAGACAAGAATAAAAAATTATTTTCACAAAGAAGATACCATTCTGTGGACTCTGCGTTTCTGGTTTTGCGACACTACGCTGCTTTACGTTATTCACGTGGTACCACACACACATGGGAATACAACACACAACAACACACATGGGAATACAACACACAACAACACACACAGGAATACAACACACAACAACACACACGGGCAAGCAGAGACATGAAAACATGGAGGAGGAAGAAGGCTTAGAAAATGCATCATTCTCACAGCCGACACCGACAGAGCCCCAGGAGCCCAAATCAAACTTACACCGAGAAGAGGGGGTACGTCTGTGGTTTGGCTACATTTTGGGTTCAAGGCCTCGGACACGGAGCAGAAAACCGTGATGTGCAAACTGTGCCACAAGACCGTCCCCTCGCCTGACGCCAACACAACAAGCCTCTTCTGTCGCCTGCAGAAGAAACACGAGAGGGAGCACACACACGTTCAAAAGTTGTGTGTCAACAAAGAAAGAAGTGAAACAGCCGGGCCAAGTCGGGCGAAGAAACGCTGCTACACTCAACAGAAGCTGCAGGGGTCTTTAGCGCGAGGCACACCGTGTGAGAAAAATTCACGACGCCATGAACAACTCAGTGATGGCGTTAGGCGTTTGCTCTGTAAAGGAGCTCTCCTGATTGATCTGGTTGACAAGCCGGTCTTCAGAGAGCTCATGGAACCAGCCGATCCACGGAGCAAAACACCAAGTCCAAATAAGTTAAACAAATAAGTTACAGATTGTAGAAACTTGAAGTGGTGTACTACTAAAATATATATATTTTTTTTTATTGCAGTTGTTTACTTTGTGCACTTGTCACTGTCAAGAAAGCATCATAAAAGTGCACTTTAATTGTTTAGTTTGATTATTCTTGGAATTGTCCGGTTAAGTTGGATTTTGATTCCAGTTATTTAAAATGTGATTCCAGCACATTTGTGCAAAAATGTGGAGGCTGTGGTTGATCTTCCTCTCTGCCTCTTCTGTTTATTTTATATTGTTGCCCTCCTGTGCAGCCGTCTCATTTGTGACAGTTTTGTTTAACGTCACTTCCAAATAAAGTGAGAAAAGTCAGCAGTTTCTGTAGTAGGATGTTGTAGAGTACGTTTTCAAGTTATTCTATGAAAAACTATAACGTGGTATATCGTGGTCTGTCGTTATCGTGATATAAAATGGTCCATATCGTGATAGAAGATTTTTTTCATATCGTCCACCCCTACACACACACACACACACACACACACATACACACACACACACAATCCTCTCAGACAAATGTACATAGAAACACACACTCTCCGTTTGTTACACACACCTCTTTTTTGCTCTCTTTCTCATGCACACACACATTATTTTTTATACACACACACACACACACATGTCATCACAATTTCTTTATCTCTCATTCTCTTTCACACACACACCATCACAATTTCTCTCTCTCACACACACACACACACATTTTGTCACAGAACTTTTAACTCTGTCTCTCACTCACACACACACACACTCACACACATACAAACACGCACACACATTTCGTCACACAATTTTTGTCTTTTTGTTGTCTCTCTCTCTCTCACACACACACACACACACACACACAAATCATCCTCTGACATGTAATTTTACATACAAACACACACACACACACACACACACACACACACACACACACACCCCTACGGGTGAGCAGCATGGCCAAAAAATAGAATCTTAATATTTTTTCCAAACTTTTCTTGATTAATATTTTTAATCTAGATTTTTTTAAAATAGATTTTTCTTGTTTTTCTCTAAACAAACTGAAAACAGATGAAACATAATTAAAATCAGTGTTTTCTTCATTAAAACAACAAACACAGTGAGTGAGGCTCGTCGGCGTGTGTGTGTGTGTGTGTGTGCGCGCGCGCGCGCAGTAACAGCTCTTCATGAAGAAACACCAGCAAGGCTCTCATTACTGCACATAACACTTTATACACATATAGATATCAGCACTGAACGAACAATCAAAACATGATCAAAATCACAAAATGGCCAAGTGTCATATCCACATGACAGCAGCTGCAGTTTGGTGTTAAAGGTCAAATGTGTGACAAAACATTGTTGTAAATAAAGTTTGGACTACAAATCAGATTTCCCAGATGTAAGAAAACATGTTTGTCTGGTACAGATCCCAGGAAAAAAAATCACATTATCGTCATTTTAATGTTTTCCTGTTCAAATTAAAGTTATGATGAAAGATATAATTCCCAATAAAATACAGAAAAGCTGTGTCATTGAGTTTGTAATGATCAATAACACACAGTGGACATGTTCAGAGCTTTTATTGTGAAAGGAAGTGGTAGGAGTGGCACACACACACACACACACACACACACACACACAGCTCATGTAACTGTTTGCAGGTCGCTGGTCCCGCTCAGGATTTGTATTTTTAAACAGAATAAAATTAGTCGTTCTTATATTTTGTATTTAGTCGACAGTGAAAGAGGAAGTCGGCCTCTGGCTCCGCCCCCTCAGCTGTCATCCAGTCGTCACATGTTGGTTGGTTTGTTAGCAGTTTTTTTCCTCTGCTCCCTCCTTCCTGTGTCCAGACTGTGTTCACTGAGCCTGAACCTGCTCAGGATCCCACTCGGCTTCTTCTCTCTGACACTCGACACACTTTCTTCCACTTCATCATCACTTTTCAGGCGCTGAGAGCAAATCTCATTTCCTGTGAGTTTTAGTTTCCAACAGTCATTCTGACCCGTTTTCAGTGATGTGACTGACTGTGGTGTTTCTCACAGCAGTGCTGCTCTGACAGCAGTGTGTGTTAGTGTTTGTCCCAGCAGCAGCCGACACAGGCCGCTCTTTCCTCGGCTCAGTTGTTGTGGTTTGGACAGTTTGGAGGTGAAGAGCCTCTTCAGGACGTGATTTGAAAAACCTTCAGTTCCATCAGTTCCCAGTGAACATCTGCCTCATGGAGCCCTGTGAGCTCTGCTCGGTGTTTTCCTTTGACTTTTCAGAGCCAGTGGACAGACTTCAGCATGTCGGCTCTCTGTTGGCTGCTTTGTCCCTTCTAGTGTAGCTGTGGTGACGAGTGGAGCCCAAACCTCGCCTCAGACAGAGCCGTGGCTGCATTAGACCTTCAAAACGGTCACACCAAACTGGAAATAAAACAGAACTGACTTTTCTTTTTCCTTTTGTGTTGAGTATAAACTCTGGACAAACCTCTTTAAAGTCAAAGCTCTGCAGGTTTTGTTTTTTTAATATTTTAACTCCCTGTGATGTTCAGTAACGTCATTAAAACAGTTTGAACACATTTTCACTCAGGGGTCAGTGTTAAGATCAACTAACTGAGATGTAGCGCACACACACACACACACACACACACACACACACACAAATAAATGTGTTTTCACACTTTCAGCTGTTTGATAATGAGCTTTTATTGCTTCACACACCTGACTGAAACACACAGGCTCAACATACACACACGCACACACACACACACACACACACTAATAATATTGAGACGTATGGGTGTTACTCTAATTTTCCGATTCAGTGTTTCTGTCTGTCCCATAATAATCAACAACAATTATACAAGTTTATCTCCATTAGATTAGATTATACTCTGTGTGTGTGTGTGTGTGTGTGTGTGTGTGTGTGTGTGTGTGTGTGTGTGTGCGCGTGTGTGCGTTCCTGCATCTCACATGAAACTGCCTCCTTCATCAGATCTCACTCTGGTTTACTGCAGACTCTGTCTCTGTCTCTCTCTCAGGTGTCCACATTGCCCAGATGATGTATGGCTGTGAATGGGACGATGAGACTGGAGCCACTAATGGTTTTAATCAGCAAGGTTATGATGGAGAAGACTGGATATCATTTGACCTGAAGACACTGACGTGGATCGCTCCAACACCACAGGCTGTCATCACCAAACACAAGTGGGAGAGAGAGGCAGGTCGAAATGAGTACTGGAAGAACTACCTCACCCAGGAGTGCATTGATTGGCTGAAGAAATATGTGGACTATGGGAGGAGCACTCTGCTGAGAACAGGTAGACTCACCTGACCTGATGTGTGTGATGGTCACAACTTTATGCCTCTTCTGTTATTAATATGCAGTATCATTACAGTGAATATGAAACAACATATATGTTTATGTATTTTATAACTGTAATATTGGCCCGGTTTTTGTGTTTCTTTCTCTCTATCTCTCTGTTCTCTCTCTCTCTCTCTGTTATTTACTCTTTCTCCTTTTTTCTGCCTTTTTTACTTTTCCTCCTTTCTATTATTGCTCTCTCTCTTTCTGTGTGTCTGTCTCTCTTACCCCTTTTCCACCAGGGCTGGTTCGGAGCCAGTGCCTGACTTAGCACCAGTTTTTTGGTTTTCCACCGCCCGAGCTGGGGCCAAACTGGTGCCAAACTGGTTCCAAACTGGTGCTAGGCAAGCACCGACTCCGAGCAGGGGCTAAACAGGAGCCAGAGAAAGAACCGATGACGCGGCCCACCGCGTCATTGGTGGGCGGGGTTACAAAACAAAACAGGAACTGCGAACGCTATAAACATAAACAATAATCCCTGAGAAGCCGCGGGTTATACTGGTTTTACAACGGCATGGAACGCGGCTCAGCAAATTACATTTAAGGATGAGAAGCACCCGTTTTATAACTAAACATCGCTGTCATTCGTTCCGATCGCGAATCCGACAGGTAGCCGGCAATAATTGTGTTTTTCGCCTCTGTATTGAAATGTAGGCTTGTAAAGACACAAGCAGTATTTGCATCGCTAATAAATCCAGATCCTGCTCCACCCGGGGCCAGAAACTGTATCGGGAAAGCAGCATTATATGCTTGACTGAGACGCGGCTCACGAACATCATCCCCGACTCACTGATCAGTTTCACCGGCTTCAGGACAGGACGGGCGGACAGAGACAGAGACGCTGCAGCCGCTGTATAGTATGAGTGTGCAGTTTTATGTGTGTTGAAGTGATGAAGCTGCCGTGACAATGTAATTTCCTGCAAAGGATTAATAAAGTATCATTCATTCATTCATTCATGATGGTTATTGTGATTCTGAGCGAGCGTCTCGCCCACCCGTCATCACGTTTTCCGAAGACGTCATGACGTGGCTCTGACTTGGCTCCACTTTGCTCTTGACCGGTGGAAAAGCAAACTGGTTCTTCGTTGGCACCAGTTAAGCACCGGCTCTAGCACCAGCTCCGAACTAGCACCAGTTTTTTTCTGGTGGAAAAGGGGCATCTCTCTCTTTCTTTCCCTCCCTCCCTCCCTCTCTCTCTCTCTCTCTCTCTCTCTCTCTCTCTCTCTCTCTTTTTTCACTCTCTCTCTGTCTCTCTCTCTCTCTCCCCAGATCTTCCCTCAGTGTCTCTCCTCCAGAAGACTCCCTCCTCTCCAGTGACCTGCCATGCTTCAGGTTTCTACCCCAACAAAATCATGTTGTTCTGGAGGAGAGACGGAGAGGAGGTTCATGAGGACGTGGACCACGGAGAGATCCTCCACAACCACGATGGAACCTTCCAGAAGAGCATTGACCTGGACGTTTCATCAGTCAAAGCTGAAGACTGGGGGAGGTACAGCTGTGTGTTTCAGCTCTCTGGTGACAAGAATGACATCGTCACCAAACTGGACCCAAAAGTGATCAAGACCAACTGGGGCAGGACTGAGATCAAACGTGATGGAGGTGGGAAAAACACGTCTAGTCTACTTGATTTGTAGTTCATGAGTTTTCTTTTGATCGTTCTCTGCTGGATTATTTCTCTCTATCATTTTGTTGTCATTTAGTTTAATTCAGTAATCCAGGGCAATTTAGATTTTATTAGTCATGTTGATGTTTTTACTTTCTCTGGCATTTAAAAATAATTTAAATATGGCATCTATTACAAGTCCCAGGTTATGTTTTCTCTTGCACTGCAGTTTGTATGGACTGTATGTGGTTCATATATGTTCCTTCATGGTGGCATAGTTTATTTCTCTGTGGGGGTAAATTCAGGTTACGTTTTTTACAATGAAACCATTCAGACAACCAGACAGTTTTTAACTTTGACAGTAGTAAAGGTAACCACAAGTGTTGGTCAGCTCACTAAAACACATTTAGCATCTCCTTTTCATATGACATCCTCTCTAAACTTGAAATATTAACAAATAAACATAATCTGATCTGATTTTAGCTCCAGGTTCTCCGTCAGAGTTTCCCACTGGTGCTGTTGTTGGAGCTGTTGTCGGCCTCCTGGTCCTGGTGGCGATCTGCATCGCTGTAGTCTTCATCTGCAGAAAAAGAAATAATGGTGAGAGAAGTTTCTTTCTTCAACAGAATTCAGTTTTTAATTGTTAACACACCTGCCTGTGACACTTTTAGTACTGTTTGTTTAGTAATAGTGATGCACATAATAGTGAATGTGCTTCTGTTTAAATATAAATTTTAAATTGTTCATAGCTGTCTAATACTGTAATTTTTTGTTTGTATTTCAGGGTTTGAAAAAGCGAACAGTAAGTATTCTGCTCAAGTGACCGATAGTTTTTTTTTAATCAGAAGGACAGACACACATAATCACTCAGCAGTAATCGTTCATGACCAGTTCTGTTCCTCACTTTGTTCATTTCAAATTAAATCATCTGACTTTGTGTTGTGTTTGTAGCTTCAGACGGTTCGGCTTCATCTGTCGAAGCTGCACCTCTTAACTGAGCACAGTGAGTACCTCATCATGTATCAGACTCCTGAACTGGCAGCACATCCACAGATATATAAGAAGATATTCTTTCTTTCTTCTCTAAATAATGGATTCCTGTGCTGTGAAAACACACTTTAGACTTGTGGATCACATGAAGTTCATATTTCAAATTCAAACAGTGGTCATGATCAAAGTTTTTATCCTGTTTCTTATGTGGAAAAGCAGATTATATCACCGCTTCAGACACAGATCCTAATATCTCATGATAACTGAAGGCTAACAGATGAATCTGAATATTTTACCAAGCCTGTCTGTTCCTCTGTCCTGACAGGGAGAATCAGTGAAGACAAGATGGATGGTGGATTCCAGGAAGTCATCGAGGCATCAAAAAATATTTTTCTTTCTTAGAGAGCATGAGCACTATTTGAATAAAAAAAAATGCACATTAACTAAACTTGTTTTATTGAAACATGATATTTGAGAAAGTTTTAGGACAAAACAAATGAGTTAAAATTGCTTTGATCCACTGGCCAAAAAAAGAGAAAAGAAAATGTTTTGTATTCATTCATCATGTAAACTGTATTCCTGCATTCATGCTCCATGCCTATACTATGTTATGCAGATTTTCTTCCTTAAATGAGAGAGTCTGAATTGGCCGAAATATGACTGTACATATAAATCTGTATCAGTAACATCAGCAGAGTAGGGCTGGGCAATATGGACAAAATCAAATATCACTTTTTTTAAAAAAATACTTCCTTATGGGATAACTATTGTTGGTTTCACAAAATCTTCACACTGATATGACCAGGCAGGTCGAGGGAAACAGCTGCAACCCTCTAATAATTTCACGAAACTGCATCCCTTTACTTTAATGAAGCCTTTAAGTTTTTTATCTAGTGAAGTGGGTTTTGTTGTTCAGTGGGTAATACTCATCAGATTTTGTGTATAAATGTTAAAATGAGTAAAGATGAATTTGACATGAAATCCAGTTTTGTAAACTGTATTTCCTTGCACAGCGTTACACTTTCCTCTTGTTTTTTCTGGAGCTGCTTTTATCTTTCATTTGACTGCTTTATTCTGTGGCTCTTATTTGGTCTTGGTCATTTAGGGTTTGATTTATTTTACCACATTCCAGTTTGAAGTGTGTGTGTGTGTGTGGGGTGGGGTGGGGGGGGGGGTGTTTGTATAACATCCCCTTTGCGAGTGCACTGTGTACAGAATATGGGTTTGATGATTTAATAAAATGTTTCTGAAATGTATGTCTCTATTTTTGCATCATAGTTGTAGAATAAAAAATATATGCTTCATGTATTCATATAACAGTAACATACAACAATTTAGATAGATAGATCGATAGATAGATATAGCAAGGGTCTGTTAAAACTGAAGCGACCCTCTGGTGCGACAATGAATACACACGCATTTCCTGAACTAAAGTCACAGATTATAATATTCTTTTATTGGTGTATATTTTGGAGGACAATAAAAATGTTTCTCCACCAACTTTAAAGTAACACCAAAATTTCCCAACCAACTTTTCTCCTTTATGTTTTGACCAGAGGAGAAAAATGCAAGTTTAAATTGGACTGTTAAGGATATAAGGAAGTTTATTGGTCATTATACAACAGGTTGAATAATGAAATTAAAGTGTGGTTCCCTCTTGATTGATTAATTGATTGTATAGAAAATAAAATTATTAAACATGGAGGAGTGCAGATGGTGCATTAAGTAGTCTCACAGCCTGAGGGAAGAAGCTGCTCTTGATGTGGATGAGTTCTTGTCCAGATCAGGCCAGATTGGCTGCAAAAATTCTCTTTAGCTTCGTACCAAAAACACCATTAAAGAGTCTTGAAGTCTTCAAAAATAGAGTCTTGAATCAGGCAGAGTTTCGAGCGTACAAGTTTATTTGCGTTTGAGATCTCAAATCAAACAAACAGGGATTCGTGCAGCATAGACAAAACGACTGACTTTCTTTGTCTCAACTTCTGTTTTTATAGCGTAAAACTTGGCAAGTCAGCATTCAAGATCATAAGGAGTGCGGCACCTTACGTCATGCTAGCTGGGAGATCATAAGGGTGCCGGTGCTTACATAATACCAACTGGGGGGGTTAGGGACTTTCTGAGTGGCCGCAAGTTGTCTCTGATGTGCAGCTGTTTGGCTTCAACCCATGTAGTAGGGTGTTTCAAGTAGGCCGAGCTACGTGTCTGGCACTTGCTTCAAGTGTGATGCCGCCCAACGCGTGCCAGGCACGTGCCTCGGCTTCGATTCAAACTGCGGGGTCATGTAAAGTTTACTAAGCGAGTGCAACTGAGGACATGAGCGCACGTAAGGCTGGGCTTGTACGATGAGTTCAACTGAGGATATCAGTGCACGTAATGCTGGGCTTGTACAGTAAGTTCAACTGAGGACATGGGTGCACAGAATACAGGGCTACTACAAGAGGCATAGTGAGTTTTTGTGTTAAAACGAAATCCATCTAATGGCTAAACCAATAATTCAAAGTTTTATAGGGATAGTGCTTTCTGGGTGATGTTGAGTATTGTTGTTCATTCCGAGCTTTCTTATCTTGTTACTCCCTACAATGTTGAGACTCATTCACAGTCAGAATTTCCTCCACATGTCCCCCCTTTGTGACTAAAAGTCACACCATCACAAAAACCGTTCCAGTTAAATCATTACTTCCAGTGTACGCAAAAGAATTCCAGTGATTATATCAATGATGTACCAATGGTTTTTCAAAATCAGTAGCATCTCTTACAGTGTAGCTACCATCAAAAACATAAGGTATATTATATGAAGATAATATGGTTATACGTAGCTTAAACACACAGTAATATAGTAAACATAAACTAAAACACTATAAAGGTAATACTGGATAGTAAAACAAGGCACTTAGTAGTACATATAATGCCCTTATAATAAACCAATAGAATACATATAATGCCATGATAATAAAACCAATCATATACATATACTGCCATAGTAATAAAACACAGTATAGGTTCCCTTTTTTATCAATAATAAGATGTAAATAGCCCTTTATGCATGTTCCGACATATAACTGAACATCTTCAAATAAGCGAAGAGCACATCAGTGTAAATATAATCATTACTCTTTCGCTACATCCAGTGTATATACTGCTAGTAAGGTACCAATATAGTAAGTGGTGCAGGCACACAGTGATATTAAGTACAGTATAAATGATGGAAAGAAACTCTTATACTGTCATTGGTATTAAAGTGTAGGTGCAGTACTCAGCATAATACAGTGGTACATCTACATTCTACATGTTCCAGCAGTGCAGAAACAGCATTCGGTCTGAACATTCTAGTCTGCGTAGACGGTATTGAACCTGCCTATCGACGATCCTCTCAGCCGTTGGTAAATGCTCAGACACTCACTGAGCATTGCATGTTCTTGATTGAGCTCTATGAGTTGTTGGTCGAACTCTGCATTTTGTTGGTTGAGCTCTGCATTTTGTTGGTCACGCTCTGCAATTTGTTGATTGAGCTCTTCATTTTGTTTCCTGGGCAAGTGGGCAATCTCCTCACGTACCTCCTGATCAATGCGACACTCGCGCTGATAGTGACTTTGTGATGACACAAGTGTCATGGACGTTGCCAGAGCTGCCTCCTGCTCTGGTGCATTTGGTACCCAGAAACGAAACTCAGTGTATGACAAGGTGGCACGATTCTGAGTTACATAAACTACATCATTCTTGTAGGAGGGTTGGGGCTCATCCATTAGGTTAGGGGTGGTAGAGGAAATGTGGGGAGAACTACTATCCTTCGTGACAGGTCTAGGGGAATTTGGTGGAGCAGATTGGCTTGGGGCTGAGCAAAATGAAATTGGAGAGGCAAGAGAGGCAAGACTTTCCGTGTCTAGGTTGTCCTTCGGCTCCCTGCGATCTTCCATGTTGAGCCCGGTAGGTCCAGGCGGCTCAGCTGTGATAGCATGGGGTTGTGGAGCTAAGGGGTTGAACCAGCTCTGGTGCTCGTATACCTCATTGGATCTGAAAGAAGAGAGTGGCGGGGATACTGGAACCTCCATCCCTGGGCGTTCACTCAGTTGATTCTGCCAGGACAATGACTGGTAGGGTGCGTAGCTCCTTGGCATAAATCTCGCCGGGTTCCACTGGGCGTTGGTTCTGCTGGTGGCTGGTGTCGGTAATGGAGGGTAAAGGCCCAGACCAGGTCCTGGTGCGGCTGGAGGATGAGGTTCCGACGAAACAGGGAGCAGGGTGAGCAGATGGTGCGGCTAACTTGGCTGCTGCGGATCTTCTGTAAGTGAAACTGACACACATGGTGTGTAGACAAAGCACAGTCTTAGTTTAACAGCTTATTGCTCCTCCAAACTGGAGGAGTAGTCTTCATACTGCTCTTCATGCAGCTCTTGCCTAAACCTAAACACCTGATCTGTCTTCCCAATCCACCTGAGCCATTTATCAACTGCTTCCTCAGTTCTAGGAAATCCCCCTACCCCATCTGAATCCCAATATTTATTATATTTACCATCTAGATAGATAGATATACTTTATTGATCCCAACCAGGGAAATTCTGTCATATCATAAACGGTTTTCCTTTCTTATCCCAAGACCGGTAAGGATAAGGTGATTGAGGTTTGAGTAAAATTGGTATTTTAGTACAAGGGCATTTATTAATAATATGAGTGCAGATAGATAGATTGTCTACTAAAATTGTTAGCCAGGTTCCTATAGAAAATGATAACCTTGGCCTATGTTTGCATCTGGTCCATGCTACTTTAATCAGTGAGTGTAACAGTAATGAGCAGGTCTGTCTCCAACATGTATTAGGTCTGGGCTGCATTTTCTTAGCAGGCCAGAAAATAGGCCCCATTTTGTAATGCCAGTTAAATAATCCTGTGGACATTTTCCATGGTTCTAATTTTCCTGGCTCATAAGGCCTTTTGAGTTTCCTGCACAGTTTTAGATAATGGCCTCTCCGACCACATTCTTAACAGTTTTTTTAGTAGTGGTGGTCAAAACAGATAATTAGCATCATGGTCTAATGAACCGCAACGTAAGCAATGCATGATAATTTTATGTGTTAGCCGGGTCTTTCACCCTGACGCTACTCTTCTCCTTCCTGCCCTTCCTCTTTTCTGCTGCTGTAACTGGATGGTCTTCTGTGGATAGTTTAGCAACCCCATTACTAGGAAACCCCTCATGACTACCACTAATGGAGGCTCTGGGTGGGGTTGATGTGCTACAGACATGGCTGCTGCCTGCTGTCCCTTCACGACCCTGCAGCGCTGCCAGTCGTGGTGATCTCCTAACTCCCTGTGGGGAGGAGTCTCCGTCCCCTTTGGTGTCTTGCTCCATTTCCTGCGGGGTGACCTCATCATTCCCAGATTGGTCCTGTTCTGGTTCTGGTGGGGTGACATCGTCATCCCCTTCCGGCTGGTTAGTTGGAGCTTGCTTACTATATGCTGCCAGAGTTCTTTCTGGATCTTCTGCTCTGCAGCAATGATTAAGATGGTACCAAAAGGGTTTACCTTCAACTTTGAGCGCAGTGGGGGTAGCTAAGACAACCTTGTATGGCCCTTCTCGCCGGGGTTCCAAACTTTTTCTCTTGAAGGCACGGATGTACACAAGGTCGCCTGGCTCGATTGTCTGCTTTTCTCCTGGGATTTCAGCGTTCCGTTCCCCTGTGGCTCCTTTCACCTGTGAAAATGTTTCTTTATGGATATGGGTCAGATGTTGGAGGTAGCTTTGCAGCTCGCCTTCCAGTTGCTCAAGCGCTGGCCCCTCATAGGGACCTCTAAGATAAGGCACAGGCATGGGCCGACCCGTGAGCATTTCATGCGGTGTTAGATGCGTAAGCCTGTTAGTACTCATTCTCATAGACATTAGAGCCAACGGCAAAGCTTGCACCCAGTTCAACTTACTTCCTTCCACTATATCTGCTAGTATTTTGGCTAGCTTTTCTTTCAAGGTCTTATTAGCTCTTTCAACTTGTCCTTGTGACTGTGGATGGTACACACAACCAAACTTCTGCTTGATTCCAAGTATTTTCAGCGTTGCTTGGAACATTGCTGCACCAAAATGTGGTCCATTATCAGAATTGAGGGTATCTGGGATGCCAAATCTTGGGACAACTTCCTTACACAAAAACTTAGCTACTGAGCTAGCATCTGGACTGCTTGTAGGGGATGCTTCTATCCACCTACTGAACTGGCAAACAACCACCAAGACATACCTCAGTTTTCCAATTCTTTGAGTCATGTCTATGTAGTCAATCATTAGATGTCTTAATGGCCCATCCGGCGGAGGAATGTGCGCAATGGGAGCCGAGAAGGCCTTCCTGGTGTTGTATTTAGCACACACATCACACTCATGCAACACTCTATCTACCGTGGCTGCCAAAAAAGGCGACCACCATACTGCTTGCAAACGTCTTATAACTTCCCCCCTTGCGCAATGGTCTCGACCATGCGCATTCTGAATTGCAAAGCGCAACAATGCAACAGGTAGAACAAAATGTCCTTGGTTACTCCGCCAAAGACCCTGCTGTGGGCCATCCAGATTGTTTTTGATTGCCCCTCTTTTGAGCCAGACTGATCGTTCTTCTGGCGAGGCTCTGGCTTGAGCCTGAATCAATGATGTTATGGACATTAAGGGAGCCAAATCAGCTTCAACTAAGATGGGACACATGACGGACTGTTGCAGTGCCGTCGTCGTATCTGCTTTATTATCCTGATGGGGCTGTTGCATTGCCGCCTTTTTTGCTACTTCATCTGCCAAATTGTTACCTTGTGTGATGAGAGAGGTGTCTTTTTGATGAGCACGACACCTCAGAACAGCCACTGCTGAGGGCAACTGAAGAGCACTCAGTAGTTTGGAGATGATTTCACCATGCTTGATTTGGGTACCGTCTGACCTGCGAAACCCTCTCTGTTTCCATATGTTACCAAAGAAATGGCACACTCCAAAAGCATAGTCTGAGTCAGTGTAAACATTGAGTTTCTTACCCGAAGCCAACTGACATGCTGCTGTGAGCGCTTTCAATTCTGCCATTTGGGCTGAACAAGGCTGAGTCACATAGGATGTCTGAACAGCGGTGAATGAACCGTCAGGGTTCAACTGCACAATGCCATATCCTGCATGCATACCTGTGGCATCTCTGAAACAGGAACCATCTACAAACAAAGTCATATCTGCGGTTATTGGTTCACTGTACAAGTCATCACGTGCTTTTAAAAACTCATCTGTAGTTTTAACACAATCATGAGGAGTACCATCATCAGGCAACATCATCTTTGTGGCTGGATTGATGGAATTGCACCTGTTGATAGTTAATTCAGGTGCTGCTAGGATAACTTCATAGCCTGTGCGTCGTGCTTGGGTCAAAACAAAACGCGGACTTGTGAGCAGCGCATGTAATTGGTGAGATGTGTAAAGAATCACTGGATGCCCCATGGTCAAAGATGAGGCTCGTTGAAAGGCAAATGCAGCCGCTGCCAATCCCTGATAGCAGGGTGGCAGTCCTGCTTCAATGTTATCCAATTTGGTGCTATAGTAAGCCAAAGCTTGCTTACCTGTGGGCGTGTCTTGCATCAGGACTGCTGTAGCATATCCTGATTTCTCTGCCACATAAAGATGAAAAGGCTTACCATAATTTGGATTCCCCAATGCTGGGGCTGACTGCATGTCACTTTTGAGAGCTTCAAAGGCAGCTTCCGCATCTTCTGTCCAACTCAATTTGGCTGCTCCATTCATTTGGCCTGCAACTTTAATCAAAGCTCGCAAAGGAGCAGTTTTTAGTGCATAGTCACAAATCCATGGTCTGCTGTATCCTGCCATCCCCAAAAAGGTCAACATTTGACCAACTGTGTCAGGTTTTGGAGCAGTTGTTACTGCTTTAATCTGTGATGGTGCAATCAGTCTCTTGTTTCCATGTAACAATCTTCCTAGGTATTCTACCTGTGGTTGACAAAATTGGAGTTTGTCTTTGCTGACTTTGTGACCCCCCTTTGCCAAGACTGTTAGTACTTCCACAGAATCTTTCTCACATTGTTCTTTGGTAGAACTACAAATCAACAGATCATCCATGTACTGAATGATTGTACTGGGCACATTCAGATGCTGCATGTCTTCAGCCAGCACTTTGTTGAACATTGCTGGACTGTGGAGAAACCCCTGTGGAAGTCTGGTGTAAGTGTATTGCTGTCCCTCATATGTGAAAGCAAACAAATACTGTGAGTCTGGATGGAGTGGCACACTAAAATATGCAGAGCATAAATCAATCACAGTGTACCACTTGGTGTCTGGTGGAATGTTAGACAACAATGTGTGTGGGTCAGGAACGACTGGTGTTTCTTCCATGACAATTGCATTTATGGGTCTGAGATCATGCACCAAACGATAGTCTGGTGAATGTGGTTTTGGAATGGGGCAAATTGGAGTATTACAGGGACTTCTTGTTTTGATCAAGACTCCGGCCTCCATTAGGCCTGTGATGATGGGTCTAATGCCCTCTATGGCCTGTTGTTTAAGTGGGTATTGTTTTTTGTATGGTAATTGTACTCCTGGCTTCAAGTGTATGCGTATAGGCTGAGCGGATTTGATGAGCCCTACATCTGTCTTGTGTTTGGACCACCCTTGTGGAGGAACCTGGTTTAAAAGCCCTACATGTTCAGCTGTCATTGACATTTGAACGGATGGTCTGGGCTCCAACAACACTTCCTCTGCCACTGTGTCGTCATATTCTTGGATGGAAATCTTCAGATATTGTTTGTCAGCTGACACATGCACTTGAGGTGTTTCTGTTTCAGTCCATTCCTGAATTGCCTCAGCCGTCTTCATCATGGGACCCAGTTCATGAGATTCATAATGTGCTTTGATAAGCAATGTGACATGGGGAACAGAGTCTGATACTTGAAACCAATCTTGCAGTTGTGATGGAAGTTTCACTGCTGCAGCTGCTCCTTGAGGTCCCACGTAGATAGTAGTGCTGATGATGAAATACTGCATTCTGTTGATCATTTCTTCCCAGCAAGCTCTATAGTCAACTTGACTCTGATTTTCATCAAACATCAGTGTACAGTGTAATGGCAGGCGTGGTTCTGTGGCCGCACCCGTTTTGGATCTGATGAAATTTTCCCATTGTTTCCATTGTTGATACAAAGCAGACATTGTGCCTTTCAAACGCAACCAGTAGACAAGTGGTCGTTTCACCTTCTTCCCTGTGTGTTGTATCATCATGGATGTTGCTTCCAGGCACTGGTCATCAGGAATCTGAAGGTGCAGACCATGAGGGTTGCAAATGATGGTTGCTCTTAGGCGACATAACAAGTCTCTTCCTACCAGGTTGACAGGGGTGTCGATGGAGTAGAGGATGGATGCAACGATGGTTTTGTTGTCAATGCGTATGGGGAGTGGCTCTGTGAATGGAATTATTTGCACTTTCCCAGAGAAGCCTACAGTTTTCACTGACATGTTAGAGAGGGGGAGATGGGAGCCACTCTTCCCAATACAAGTGTATGTTGCCCCTGAATCCACCATAAAGGAATGTGACTGGCCCTGTATTTCTACAGGAATGGTGGGTTCTTCATGTGGTTGTAATGATAGCACAGGTAACACTGTCTCCCCCTCAGGCTTCTCTGGGCACCCCTAGTCCCAACTAGGGATTTCTCCTTGGTGTGGATAACTTATGGGCTGTTGCTGATATTGTGCAAGCGCTGGTTGTTGTTGATATTGTGGTTGTTGGTGTGGTTGAAATTGCTGTTGGTGGGGGCAGTGTCGCTGAAGATGGCCAGACTGTCCGCATCCCCAACACTCTTTCCCAGAGGATGCAGTGTTCAGCATTGGTTGGGAATGGGCTGTCTGAAACCCTGGTCGGGGTTGGCCTCTACCTCCTCCTCTGGCTCCTCGGAATCTAACTCCTCCTCCTCCTGGTGGCATTCCTCCTGAAGAGTGTACATGTACATGCACTGGGGTCGTAGGGGCTGCTGCTGGAGGCTGTGGTGGTGGGGTTTGAATATGTGTCTGTGGAATCACCGGAGCTTGGGGTGCAGGATTTTCAGGCTGTGGGGCGGGAGCTTGGGTCACTGTTATCACAGGGGCTTGAATTTTGGCTTTGTCTTGGTCTTTTCTTTGCTTGGTTAATTCGCTTAGCTGGAGCTGGGTTAGCTTGTTAACCAGCTGCTTGTTTTGTTCCTCAGCTTCCCTCTTTTCCTTTCTGCAGTTTTCCACGTGATGAACTATGTGTTCCATGTACATCGGCCAGTCCATTTTCATTAACCCCACCACATTATCCAGGCGTTTTTGCACTTCCGGTGGCATGGTTTTCTTTGCCATCATTTTGAACAGACTCTCAGTGGTGTTGTTTGCATTCCAGGCACTTCCTGTCTCACTCTTCCATTTTCGTTGAAATTCATACAGGAACTTGGAGGGACACTCATCTTGTTTTAACACTTCTCCCTCCAACCTGGAGGGGTCCATTCTCTCTGGATATTGTTTCCTTAATTCTGCCCATATCACACCTCGATGTCCTCCAAATCCCACGTGGTCCACAGCGTTGCCTGTGACAACCATAGATAGTCCTACTGCTTTAAAGATGTCTTCAGTCACGGCAGTGCCTGCCACACGCATGAGCAAAGCTTTCACATCTCCCAGTGCCAGTCTCACCCCTGCTGTACTTTCCTCCAATGCAGTGATCCACTTGCTAGCTCCATCAGTCAGGGCTGGTAGTCTGTCAGCCAAACCCACCATGTCGGCGAATGACCAGGGCACATAGCTTCGTGCCCCTCCTTTGACTATCAGTGGGCACATGGGTTCAATATTTTCTTGACAGAGATCAATCATGGATTGAGATCTCCTCTCATTGTCCAGGTCGTATATTTCATCACTCAGTAGCTCGTTTAAACGCCTTGGGAGTGTTCTCAGTTCTGTTCCGCTTTTCAAAGTCATGCCCCAGTCAACAGCATTGTCTCTCCTGCACCTCTCCATCCTGGATGTCTCTGTGGGCTCACGGGGCATGTCTGCATCATTTCCTGGGGCTATAGTGCCACTGAAGTGAACTTTCACATGTCCAGGCGTGACCCAACTCCGTGGTGTTGAGCTGATGTTCTGAACTTCTTCTTCCAGCAACTGTTCATAGTTTTCCCGTTCGTCTTCCTCATGGGTAGATAATTCAGCTGGCAGTTTGCATTGTCTCTCATGCTGTGAGCTTGTTTCTTTTCTTAGTTCATCTTCCAGCTCTTGTATTTTGCTCTCCATTCTTTGTATTCTCTCCTGATGCTTGTTTTCCAGTTGAGCTATGCGTTTGAGTTCTTTCGTTCTTTCTTCTCTTTCCTGTTGGAGGCTTGATGTCAATGTGTTTCTTTTGTCAGAGGTCTGGGAGAGATTTCTGTATGCTTCTTTTTCTCTTTCATTGAATTGGGTGTTGTTGCTTTCAGTTCTTTGTCGTTTTCTTGTGATGGTTTCATAGGGTTTTTCCTTTCCCCGTCCTTCGGCAATTTTGTTGTAATCTCGTCTATCATCATCTGTGGAAGCATGATTTAGTTCATCACGCATGTCATAGTCAGCTTTGTCATCTTGGCATGAGGATGACTTCTCTGAGTCACTGAAGTCACTAGAATCAGGACTGGCAGTTCTGAGTCGGTGTTTGGTGCTGAGTGAGCCTGTTTTCATTTTGGGCCTGGGTCTGAGGGTCTCCATTTCTCCTCTGCTCTGGCTGTGGCGTCCTCTTCTTTGCTGCTGTTCATTTGTCATGGTCAGAGTGAAGTTCCCTTGTAGCTCACCAGACACTTGTTGCTCACTGCTGGCTGCCTTGGCTCCTGTCACCACAAACTGTCCAGCGCTGAATGGGTTTTTGTCATCAGGGTAAGGTGGAGGATCTGGATTCAGCCAATTGGAAGGAATGGCAGGCCAAGGCTGCTGTGCTGCTTCAGGTGCGGGCAGAGGGGGGGCAGAGGGGGCCCTTGCCTTGGGTTTCTTCAAAATTACAGATTCTCTCTGTTTCAGGTCTTTTATCTCCTTAAGTTTTTCTTCTGTTGCCGCCTTTTTCTTGGTCAGTGCTTCAGCCTTTATTGCTTTAGCCACCTGCTGTCTCCTTACTCCCTCCTGTCTGAACCATTGTAAAACCTCCCTCTCTTTGGCTCGCTTTCCCTCTCTCTTGTCACTTGTGTCTTTAGCTTTGTAGTGTTTAATGTTATCACTCACTTCATCACAAAGGATCAGATTAAAAGAGCCCTCTTTGGGCCACTGTTTGTTTCCTGAAGTTCTTTCATGCCATTTGGTCATGCATGATGCAATTTGGCGTTGTTGCTGAGGGTGATTATTAATAATAAATTGCATGGGGGTTCCCTTATTGCCCCCAACAGAACCCATTCTTTCTTTCCCGTGAATGTTCCCCATATTCCCTTATAATGAACAATTTGGGTTAGTGTGTTAAAATTTCTGGCCCTGTGTCAAGTTTTTTTTTTTTTTTTTTTTTTTTGTTAATCAATCAATCAATCAATTAGCCAGTCAATCAATCCATCAATCAATCCACCAACCAGTTAATCAATCAATCATACAACTGATCAATCAACCACTCAATCAACTGAACAAGCACTTCATCAACAAACCAATCAATCAAGCAATCAATCAATTCCTCCATTAATCAATGTGGGGTGTATTGGCCTTAATACTGCCTTAGCAGCAACTCCTGATTTTTATATTTATTACCTTGATTAGGGTTAAACTGTCTTTCTTATCCTATAATTTTGTCAACCACCAAATTCCTCTGTCTCTCACTTTAACTTTTTGGGGATAGCAATAGCACACAACCAGGACTTACTTAAAATAGTTATTTATGTGGTGATTTGGTAGCCTTCATAGACACTCAGGAAAGTTTTGAATGAAGGTGTAGCAGGTTTTGTAAAATATGCCCACAAACGTTCTATAATACGGGTTTGCACTGTACACAACCCACGTATGATTTTTCCCAGCACTAAGGGAAAATTAACTTCTATTTTGGTGAGATTAAGAGTCAATTTTTTCACAGTTTTAAATTATTTGACTGCAGAGTTCACCACTGCTCAGCCCCCCCCTGCGAGTCTTATTAAATCCCTTCCAGCCAGAAAGGAGTTCTTACACTTCTGTGTCTATCTCTTGCCTGTTACTTGTGTGTTCCAGACAGAATGCCTCCCCGTAGTTGACCTTGGCTGCCCCAGCCACTCACTCCCCACACCAGATGCGCCAGCCAGACACTCCGCTACTCTTACTATGGAATGTTTGTTCCAACAAAATATGCAAACAGTCTATTTCTGCTTAATTAAAACTGGTCTTTTATTATTTTCACACAATAAAAGCTCAACATCCAAATATATGAGCAGTCTAACCATTATATTTACAGTTATTTACTTCTTAGTACATACTACAAGAAAAAGAGGAGAAGAAAAAAATGATTTATGCTACTTTTGACTACTCTCGAAGCTTTATTTTACAAGCACTGTACAGATTTATACAAGGGTTATGACCAGCTGGTTGTTATGTATGTATATATTGTTATTATCTTAATAATGGGACACACTATATCCCTCATTTATTAATGCAAATAATGGGACACACTATATCCCCTATTTATTGATGCAAATAATGGGACACACTATATCCCTCATTTATTAATGGGACACACTATATCCCTCACACACTATATCCCTCACTTATTAATGGGACACACTATATCCCTCACACACTATATCCCTCACTTATTAATGGGACACACTGTATCCCTCATTTATTAATGGGACACACTATATCCCTCACTTATTAATGGGACACACTATATCCCTCACTTATTAATGGGACACACTATATCCCTCACTTATTAATGTCCTTACCCTATAGCGCTTATCTGTCTTGTTTCCTTTTAAAGTTACACCCACACACACACACACACACACTGCTCCAGGCAGCACACACTCACTCACACACTCTCTGCCACACATACACACGCATACTGCCAGTGGGGATCCAGGTAGCACACACTCACTTCACACACAACTTTCATACAACATATATATATACAACATACAACAAATACATACAACACACATGCATGCTCTTAACTCTGCCTTTATTTTGTTACTTTTTGACACTATTAAATTTAGTACTAGGTTCTTTTGGAAGAGGGAAGATTACCTTTAACCCGGGCGGACTTCCTGCACTCAGACACACTCAGAATTAAGCAGAAAAGGTCTGCTTACCTTTGGTTGCGCGCTTGGTGTCTCTGAGATGCAGGTCGTCCCCCAAGGTCGCAGGTCCCGTCACCTCCTGGCTGGCTACGCCAAATGATGTGGATGAGTTCTTGTCCAGATCAGGCCAGATTGGCTGCAAAAATTCTCTTTAGCTTCGTACCAAAAACACCATTAAAGAGTCTTGAAGTCTTCAAAAATAGAGTCTTGAATCAGGCAGAGTTTCGAGCGTACAAGTTTATTTGCGTTTGAGATCTCAAATCAAACAAACAGGGAGTCGTGCAGCATAGACAAAACGACTGACTTTCTTTGTCTCAACTTCTGTTTTTATACCGTAAAACTTGGCAAGTCAGCATTCAAGATCATAAGGAGTGCGGCACCTTACGTCATGCTAGCTGGGAGATCATAAGGGTGCCGGTGCTTACATAATACCAACTGGGGGGGTTAGGGACTTTCTGAGTGGCCGCAAGTTGTCTCTGATGTGCAGCTGTTTGGCTTCAACCCATGTAGTAGGGTGTTTCAAGTAGGCCGAGCTACGTGTCTGGCACTTGCTTCAAGTGTGATGCCGCCCAACGCGTGCCAGGCACGTGCCTCGGCTTCGATTCAAACTGTGGGGTCATGTAAAGTTTACTAAGCGAGTGCAACTGAGGACATGAGCGCACGTAAGGCTGGGCTTGTACGATGAGTTCAGCTGAGGATATCAGTGCACGTAATGCTGGGCTTGTACAGTAAGTTCAACTGAGGACATGGGTGCACAGAATACAGGGCTACTACAAGAGGCATAGTGAGTTTTTGTGTTAAAACGAAATCCATCTAATGGCTAAACCAATAATTCAAAGTTTTATAGGGATAGTGCTTTCTGGGTGATGTTGAGTATTGTTGTTCATTCCGAGCTTTCTTATCTTGTTACTCCCTACAATGTTGAGACTCATTCACAGTCAGAATTTCCTCCACACTCTGTAGTCTGGTGGTATGGCAGTGGATACTTCTGTATCTTTTGCCTGACGGCAGCAGGGTGAACAGGCTGTGGCTGGGGTGGCTGTTGTCTTTTAGGATCTTTCTGGCTCTGCGCAGGCACCTCACCTCCCCAATATCACTGATGCTTGGTAGATGGGTGCCAATGATGTTTTGGGCAGTTTTAATCACTCGTTGCAGAGTCTTCCTGTCCTGGGCCGTGCACATCCCATGCCAGTTTGTGATGTTTCCAGTTTCCTTAAGAAATACAGCCGTTTCTGAGCTTTTTTAACCAGGGCAGAGATATGTGAAGTCCATGACAGGTTCTCTGTTATGTTGATTCCCAGGAACTTGAAACTGCTCACTTGCTCCACCTCAGCTCCACTGATGTAGACAGGGTTGTGTGTCTTTGCCTCCTTTTTTCTGAAATCAACTATCAGCTCTTTGGTTTTGCTGATGTTGAGCAGTAGGTTGTTTTCTATGCACCATTCTGCAAGATGGTTGATTTCCTCCCGATATGAAAACTCATCATTGTTGGAAATCCGGCTGATGATGGTGGTGTCATCCGCGAACTTCACAATAGAGTTCTTTCCATGTGGGGGGTTGCAGTCGTGAGTGTACAGCGTGAACAGGAGGGAGCTGAGCACACAGCCCTGGGGCGCTCCGGTGTTGAGCACTAGAGTGGAGGAGGAGAGACTGCCAATCCGAACTGACTGGGGTCTGTTTGTGAGGAAGTCCAGTGTCCAGTTGCAGAGAGTAGTACTGATGCCCAGAGTGTTCAGTTTTCCAATCAGCTTCATGGGGGAGATTGTGTTGAAAGCTGAGCTGAAATCAACAAACAGCATTCTGGTGTAGGTGTTGCTTTTCTCCAGGTGAGTGAAGACTGAGTGGAGAGCAGTGGAGATGGCATCCTCTGTGGATCTGTTGGTTCTGAATGCAAACTGCTGAGGGTCCAGACTGGCAGGGATGTTGTTCTTTATGTGCTGGAGAACCAGTTTCTCAAAGCACTTCATCAGGATGGGGGTGAGTGCCACAGGGCGGTAGTCATTTAGATCAGACACTGCAGACTTTTCAGGCACAGGGATGATGGTGGCTGTCTTGAAGCAGGTGGGAACACTCTCCTGTGACAGTGATATGTTGAAAATGTCAGTAATGACATCTACTAGCTGGTTGGCACATATTTTTAGTACACGGCCAGGGATGTTGTCAGGCCCAGCAGCTTTACTCATATTCACTTTCAGCAGGACTTTCCTCACATCCACTGTGGATACTGACAGTGGCCAGTCCTTTGGAAGCGGAGTAGACTTACAGCTGACTCCCTGTTGAGGAGGTCAAAGCGAGCATAAAATGTGTTTACCTCGTCTGGTAACGTGGCCTCACACATGATGGGAGCACTCCTGCTTTTGTAGCCTGTCACATTTTTGACCGCCTGCCACAAGTCTTTGCTGTTGTTGGTGTTGAGGTCTCTCTCCAGTCTCTGCTGATGCCTTTGCTTTGCCTCCTTGATGCCAGCTTTCAGTTTTGCTCTGGCAGTGTTGTAGGCTTCTTTGTCACCTGACTTAAAGGCAGCTTTTTTAGCTCTACATAGAGCTCTCACCTCTCCATTCATCCAGGCTTTCTCATTAGGGAATGATTTAACTGTCCTTATTTTTACCACATAGCACATCTGCTGATGTATGATGTCACTGATGATGTGTATTCTTCAAGGTCAATATGGTTCTCCTGGGTAGCAGCATCCCTGAACATCTGCCAGTCTGTGCATTCAAAACAGTCCTGTAGAGGTATTATATGTTTTTGTATGTGTGAACGGTTGTGTTTTTAGCTTAAAACACCACCTTATGTTGGGCAATGTACGCGTACAGTCGTCAGCACCTTTTGAGCTTGGGATTGTGCTGCGAGGTACCAATTTCGCCGGACTTTCATCGCTACCAGGACATTCCGGAGGATGCCGTTAGAACACCGGGGTCTCCGTGGATAGTTCTTCCCAGCGACAAGTCCAGGAGGAAACGTAAACAAGCAAAGGAAACAACAGTTATCAGGACCTTTTGAGCTTGGGATTGCGCTGCGGGATGCCAATTTCACCGGACTTTCATCGCTGCCAGGACATTCCGGAGGACGTCGAGGCTGCAGGGCCGGTGCGTTAGCACGGCTGAAAGGACAGCCCTTTGGGCCGCCACCTCCCAGCTTTTTCCAGCGCCGGGTCCATGGCGAACACGGGATGACGAACTGTGCTTGCACTTCCAAGTGTTTCTGTGACTGTTGAATTTTTTCTGATATCAGAGACATGGCTGCAGCCATCTATTACTGGGCTTGGCTATTCAACTAGCAAGATGCACAATGCTTTCTATTCTCCCCTGCACCGAAAGGACTGAGCCCTAATTTCGTTGCATTATTATACGTATATGATTGTGCAATGACAATAAAAATCTATCTATCTATCTATCTATCTAGAGCTGCTGTAGCTTCATCTGTCCACACTTTAACTGTTTTTACAGTTGGTTTGACCCTTTTTGTCAGCTGGATGTAGGTAGGCAGGAGAAGCAGGGAGATGTGGTCTGACTGGCCAAAATGAGGACGAGAGAGGGCTCTGTAGCTGCCAGGAACATTGGTGTAGACATGGTCCAGTGTGTTGTTTCCTCTGGTGGAGATGTGGACGTGCTGGTGGAATCTTGGCAGAACAGTTCTGAGGTCTGTTTGATTAAAATCCCCAGCAACAATAATAACAGCATCTGGCTGTTTTGTCATGTGACTGCTGATGACCTCATACAATTCCTGGAGTGCATTTTTTGAATTTGCATCCGGTGGAATGTAAACAGCAGCAACAAACACACTGGTGAATTCACTAGGCAGGTAATATGGCCGACATCTCAGCAGTAAAAACTCAATGTCAGGTGAACATTTTCCATCCACTCTGACTGCACCTGAGCACCAAGCATCATTGATGTACACACAGAGCCCATCCCCTCTCGTCTTACCGGAGTCTTGTGTTCTGTCGGCCCGGAACAGGCTCCGCCCGTCCAGTGTTAAAGCCTCATCCAGTATGTTGTTATGGAGCCACGTCTCTGTCAGGATGAGAGCACCGCAGTTCCTGGTTTCATTCTGCTGGATCAGCCTGAGCCTTATCTCATCCATTTTATTTTCCTGCGACCAGACATTTGCCAGGAGTAGGCTAGGTAGTGGGACAGCCTTGGGTCCAAGCCCTCTCAGCCTGAGTCTTATTCCGGCTCGTTTCCGTCTCTTGCTGGGTCGACTACACTGCTTGCGATGACGTCTGGTCCGTATGCAGTGGTGCCACTACCTACTTTCTGAGGGGTATGCAGACACTTTGCAGGCGCCCCCCACCCTCCCACCCCCCATATTAAGAGCTTTGAATAAATTACACATCTTGCAAATGCAATTTTTCAATAAATAATATTTGGAAATTAATCACTTGGTATCAAGTGGCTGTTCCTGCACTTCCACCTAATATTAGAGCAACCTGTGGCCTTCCTGTCTGCCCTGACTCTTTCTCTCTCTGACTCTCTTCTTTCTCTCCATCCTCACACCTGAATGACATGAACTTTGTGTTAAGGAGGTTTAAAAAAAAAAAAAAAAAAAAAAAAACAGCAGTCAAACCACATATAAAAAACCTGAAATTTTAATTTTAAATGATATCCTTACTGGATATCAGTTACTGATTGGATGCTACATCTGATCAGATCATCATATGTGAAGACATGACATGACATGTGAAGACATTTAAACTCAAGTGTATGCCTCCCAAGTCCTATAATTTTTTTTATGATTCACCATCTAGTTAAAAAATGACAACTGTCTGAAAAACAAAATAAGCATAGACAAGTTCCTTTATTTATTTATTTTTGTCATTATCTGTTATCCCTCTTACCCCTGCAATTAAACTAAATCCGCTTTGATTTATTTTGCTTTTTATGGTTGGAGAATTGTCTGAAATGACATACAACAAACAATTTGAACTTTGAACTATTTTACACATGTACAAAGCATTGTGTCAGTCCTGGGCTTTCAGAAGTCCCTTTTTCAGCCTGCTATCACAAGTACAGTCCAGGCGAATTTTATGCAGTTTATGGTAGTCCTTGAAACAGTTCCTCTCCAACTGCAAACAGAGGCCAACACTGCAGACCAGACACTGCCACAGTGTGCTCCTGCTGCACAGAGCTCACTGTCTGGCCCTCCTGCTGGCTCCTTGTGCCTTCTCCTGCTCCCTGATGGCTCGGGCAGGGAAGTGGGCAGAGGGGGTCTATCTGCACTCCATCGGAAAGCTCCGGTTCTCTGCTTTCGGAAACCGTCGTAATTTTTTTTCGATCGCACCATTGGTTCAGGAGTTACGGTACTGAGAAGCTCAGATTACAACCATGTGACGCACCAGGGACTCTTCTGTGATTGGACGGTCTAGTCAAAGTGTCAGTAGTCCAAGGAGTTACCGTAATGGACCTTATATAGGTGCAAAGGTCCGGTTTCTCTGTTTTCAGATTTTTTTTTTTTTTTTTGAAGTTTCTGAATATCATAAGAGATATCGTGGAGATATCGTTATGTAAAGTAGGCATGCCGAATCCTGTTGGCGCCGACATCGTCTGTGTAAGTGGGATTGTAAATACTGATCAGTACACAGCTGCAAGACAACAGTAACCTGTGGTTTTACTAGTAGTAGCCTAGCTTTAGCTAACCTGTATATTTGCAAGCCTCCTCTTGATAAACTGACATAACGTACCTGCTGTCTTTCAACCACTGTGAAGAGCTTTTTTTCATCTCTACGAAAACTTTCTACTTCTCCCTCTTCCGTTTTCTGTTTTGCGCCCCTGAGAGCTTTCTTTTCTGCCTCTCCATCATAAACTCCCTGTCATCAGATGACAACACCATTCAAATGAAAACACTGGTGCTCCTGCGCATGCTTGAGGGGGCGCGCACTGGAGCACCTATGGGGTGTGTGTGTGTGTGTGTGTGTGTTGGGGGGTGAAGGAGCGGAGGGGCGCCTAATCAGTGACGTGCCGCTGTTATTGATCATATCATTTGCACATGCATAAACAGCCGTTAAATACAGAAAATGCTGATTCGAAATCATTTCCCCTCACTTTAGCGCCCCCTCCAGCGCGGCGCCCATATGCGCCGCATATAGTGCATACCCACTTTTTGCGCCACTGTCCGTATGTTTTTGAATGCCGGATCTTGAGATGCCGAGATGCCAAAAGCAGAGATCGTTTCAAGGTCAGCTGCACTCAATCCAGTCACTGCACCTCCTTCTCCGATACCGACGAGCGTATCACCGTCATAAGAAATACGATTCCCAGCAATAAAAGTGAGAGAATCACTCCTTTTTCGCATTTTTATGTTAAAATGGAGGGAGCCACCAGCTGCTGCATCTGTATGCGCCGCCGTTGCCACTTTAAGTGTTCAAGTGTTACAGTGTAAATACTGGCAGATATGCAATGTTTGGAGACACACACACACACACACACACACACACACACACAGATACAAACTGTGATCTCTGTCCTGGTGCCAGTAAAGCACACTGAATTCAACTTAGCATTAGACTTGGGGCCCTATCTTGCGCCAGACTCCCTAAACCCGCTATTTGCGGATTTAGGATTTAGGAAGAGGCGTTCCCCCGTAAAATTGCTATCTTGTGCACCTCCCGCTATCCGCAAAACACCTGCGCTACCCGCTATATTATGTATAGGCGTGTTTTGGGTGTTACGCCAGCTAAACCAATCAGTGTGCCAGGTGCCATTGCCTTTAAGGGCAGGATGCGCTATCCTAAATCCTAAATCCTAAACCCGCGATGGAGAGAGGGAGGTAGATTTTCTCAGGGCTTCTACTGAGGCTAAAGCAAGTTGGCTTTATATACATATTATATATTATATTATAGGCGAGTTAATTCGGGAGATGGAGCCACATGTGTCCAAGTGGACGTGTCACAAGGTTGTACTGATTGAGTAAAATCCCCGGGCCACACCACAGACACACAAGAGGCAGAGGTGGAACTATGTGTAAACTAATTTATTGACAAGGTAGATTGGGCAAATAAAATATTAAAATAATAATAAAAATATAGCACAGCTGCTGGCTTATGATAAAACAATAAAACGTGCTGGGGTAAGTGTCCAATTAAAACAGTCTTTCCTCTAAACAGTCTATATGAGTAATATACTCAGTCCATTCCGGAGGCGTCCCGGTATCAGTCCGACCGTGTGCGTGGCGAGGCTCCGTCGGGGCGCGCATTGAAGCCGCCTGGACGCGCTCTCGTAACAGCCCAAACTTTAACTTTAGCGGATAGCGGGTGGTCAGGACCACCCGCTATCCGCTTTCCCTAAAGTGTGTGCGCAAGATAGCAACTTTAGGGATAGCGCATGAAACACGCCCACGACGCACCTCCAGGCGCAAATGATGCAGTCGGCATAACGGATAGCGGGTGGCGCAAGATACCGTTTAGGGATAGCGGAAGCTCCTAAATCCGCAATTTGCGGGTAGCGGGTCGTGGCAGCGGATAGCGGGTGGCACAAGATAGGGCCCTTAGAGTCTACAGGCAAAAAGAAAGTAAGGGTGCTTTCAGACCTGTGGCCCGTTTGCTTTGTTCCGATTCAGGGGCTAAATCGATACAGTTGTTTCGTTTTTACGTTTGGGGCATTTGTGTTCACAGGGCAACCGTCTGGTCAGAAATTACCCCAAAAAAGTTTCCTCTTCTGTTCTTACTCCGGGAAAAACAAAAACCATGGAGCATCTTCAGCGTGTGTGGCTAGTTTGTTTCTCTGTGTTTCTGTGGTTAATGTACCAAGTGGCGGTTCTGCCCATGTTGCCGCCCTAGGCTAAATTACTGCCTTGCGCCCTTTCGTGTTACTACTCGTACCTACTTTTTATATGGACAAAATCTTGTTTGAATAAAAAGCCACCGGCCACGGCACCTGGTCAGGTCTGCCGGATCTGACAGGTGAGTGGCGCTGATGATTTTTTTTTTTTTTTTGCTCTTGAGCCGCCCCCCAAATGACATGAAAAAATGCCCGCTTCGCCCATGCCTAAAACCGCTACTGAATGTACCGGTGTTCTGTAATGGAGGAAAACATCCCATTCTACCGGGAATCAAGACTGCGCAGGGAAAATAATATCATACTGCATCTACTGAGAAGAAGACGTGCCACGACAAGGAATCGCCGACGAAGATGGGCTCTGACGCTGGTTGATCCACAGTTATGAGTGAGTTGTGTCGGTTGCTGTGTTGATTATGTTCTCACTGCAAACGAACCGCTCCAGGGCTTGAATGGAATCTTCTAGGCGATCTCGGCCCGCTTGTTTTGTCCTGCATCCGAGCGCGATTGCTGTGTTCACATATGTCCAAACGAACCGATCTTTCGGGGGAAACGCTCCCTGTTTCGGAACAACTGCTCCAAATGGGACAGGTCTGAAAGCACCCTAAATAAAGCTTTTCTAAAATATTTTGTGATATAACTTTATTTTGAAATTCAGTGAGGGTTTAGTATTCGTAATTTATTTTTTGTTATTTTTTGCTTTGATTCTTGATAAAGCTGACAGACAAGTGAATTTCATGGTCCAGAGCACCTTCACTGATTCTCTTGTTTTCAGGGGTGCAACTTTCTGGAGGCGCAGAATAAGAGGCTGGACTGAACTTTACACTGAAGGAAAGTCATCATGAGGATATGAAACAAAATGCAGGATAAACACAGTCTGCCACGTCTTCAGGGTAAAGGAGGAAAAACAGCATGTTTATTGTTTTGTGTTTGACTGTGTGTGTGTTCTGTGTGTTAATTAGCATTAAAACAAACATATAGTGACACCCTGCCAGCTACAGCAAGCAGACACACCTGTACAGCCTGATGGTGTTTTCATCAGACTGTAACATCTGTCAGAGCAACAAAACATTTGATAGGACAAACAAACAAAAAAAAAACAAGACACTAGAACAAGGAGGCGGGTCGGCTGATTGACATGTTGAGGAGGAGAAGAAAAGAGGTCAGAGAGCGGTGTAGGAGGTTAACTTTACAGCTTACCCAGATACAGTATTGAACAGCATAATCCTGAGCTGCTCTTGTATCTGACTTCATGGCCTACATCATGTCACACACTGAGGCATCAGTCTGGGCTGTAAGAGACATGAACTGAACTGTTTTGTGTCTCCACATGGACTGTCTTTGATGTCATGAACCTGCTCAAAACCTGGGAAACTATGATAAGAATTTAAAATCCCACTTTTTTAAATAAGTTGATCACTTTCACACCAAGCCTGATCTCTTGTGTTGATAAATCAGAGCCCAACAGGAAGTCACATGACATCTTCATCAGGTGATTTCACTCCCACAGTTCAGAGGTGAAATACATCATCTGTCCAGAGGTGGCGCTGTGACACTGCTGCTTCCTCTGTGTTGTCACATCCATGGTTGTGTAGCTGAGCGTGACCTCTGACCTTGCTGTGGAGGCGGGAAGTGAAGAGAGAATTTCCCTGCAGAGATCAGTCAGATTATCAGATTGCTGTCAGATTAAGACTGTGTGCTGGAGGGGGGGAGAGACTAGTGCGGGAAATTGGAAGCAGACGGACGGTTGGAGGGATATTCAAAGACTACTTGCTGAACTAAAACTGGGACTGGTTTGTGGTTTCTGACTTCTTTCTGGTTCAAGGATAACAAGCTTGGATTACGGACCTTGAGAACAGCTGGCAGGCTTCCCCACTGGGGTGAGCTAGGCTGCTATGCCTCCAGGAGGTAGCCAAAAAGAAATGAGGAAGAGTGGCAGTAAAAGCACCGATAAAGCCCAGAAAAGAGACAGGTCCACCAATGGTAGTGAGAATGAAGATTCTGTAGACATAAGGAAAGTGTCAAAAATGGATGACAGTGCTGAATTTAAGTTTATCATTAAACACCATTTAAGGGCTGCGGAAATAGATAAAGTGAAAACTGAAGACAAACTTTCATATGCAGAAGCAGTGAAGAAGGTGGGGGGAGCAGGGGAACCTGGTAGACATGTGGCAGCTGCTGCACCCTCTGTGATGCCGCCTGGTAGGGAGGCAAGAGGACAAATGGTGGGAACCCAGTCATGTTTTGCTTTCATGGTTGATGTGTTGTGGGCTGTTAGGGGTCAAACAAGGAGATCTGATATCATCAGGGTGGTGGTGGACGCTGGAGAGAGATTCCTGGAGGAGAAATATCTAGGCCCAGAAGAGCTGCACAACCACATGAGGCAGAGGGCAGAGCAGTATGAGAGGGGAAGGAGAGAAAGAAGTTGTACGGATAGAAGTGAGGAATGTATGGAAGATGCTTTTGTAGATGATTGTTGAATTATTAATGTTTTTTATCCTACAGTGGAATGCACAGAGTCTAATAGCAAATGGCCAAGAATTTAAAAGATTTGTAGATGAATTTGAGTCTCCCAGAGATAATCTGCGTCCAGGAAACCTGGCTTAAACCATATCTTGATTATGTGATTCCAGGGTATTAAAGTATCAGATTTGACAGACATGAGAAATCAGGAGGGGGGTGTGCAACATTTATTCGATCTAATCTGCAATATCAGAAGGTTGCATTAAAGTCTACCTTAGAATGTGTGGCCGTCAGGGTATGGGGGCAACACAGCTGGGTATACATTGTTAACTTCTATAACCCTTGTAAACAGCTAAATATTACTGAATTAGAGAGCATTATGGAGCAGGTAGGGACCCCAGTGGGGGATTTTAATGCACACAATCCTTTACGGGGCAGTTCAGCCAAAGATAATAATGGTTATACAGTGGAAGAACTCATGGACAGGTGGGAGTTAATTTGTTTAAATGATAGTAGACCCACAAGGTTTGATGTTAGGACAGGAAATCTATCTCACATAGACCTAGCATTAGTAACTGGAGATTTGGCAAGGATTGGAGAATGGGACTCCTTGGACTGCTATACAATGGGCAGTGATCATTTTCCAATTCTGTTGAGATTCGGCAAGTCCTTACAAGTAGAGAAGCAGAAAAGTTCAGGATATTTTAAATACCATAAAGTAAATTGGGAATTGTTCAGGGATAATTGCAATGAAGCCATTGTAAGGGTGAAAGGTGAAGGATCACTTGATGAATGGAATAACAGTCTGTGTGAAATGATCATGAATAGTGCAAGTAAAAGTATTCCAACAAGGAAAATGTCAAAAAGGAAAATCAGTGTACCATGGTGGAATAGTGAGTGTACCAAAGCTGTGAGAAACAGAAATTGTGCATATCGAGCACTAAGGAAATATCCGACAGAAAATAGAGCTATTGAATATAAAAGATTAATGGCAAAAGCACGAAGGGTGATTAAGTCAGCTAAAAAGGAATGTTGGAGGAAATATTGTGGAGGACTGAGTGTGGTAACATCAGTAACTGAAATATGGCGGGCAGTACGCCGTATGTCTGGGGTGTATAGGAAATCTGAAATTCCAGTTTTAGAGAATGAGGGAATGTTTGCAATGAGTGATATTGAAAAAGCAAAAGTGTCTGAGAACAAGTTTAAAGAAGTTCATGGTGGTGAAAACATAGGTGAAGAGGGCATAAACAAAAGGAATGAAACATTAAAAAATTACAAATTTGTAATGGAGATGAATGAGGAAAACACAGATGTCTGTAACTTGTATTTTTCTCAAGATGAACTACGTAGAGCAATCAGAAGAGGAAAATCATCAGCTCCTGGAAAGGATGGTATAAGCTATGAGATTGTTCAGAACTTAAATGACTTGGTGCTGGATGAAATATTATCATTAATTAACTGTGTATGGAAAGAGGGGGCTCTCCCTAGTTTGTGGAAACAAGCGGTAGTGGTTCCAATTCTAAAACCTGGGAAAGATGCTTCCAGAGCTGAATCTTATAGACCTATTGCATTAACTCCAGTGCTTTGTAAAACCATGGAAAGGATGGTTACAGATACATTAGTGTACAAATTAGAGAAAGCAGGATGGTTCACTAGCACACAAAGCGGCTTTCGGAGAGGAAGAAGTACAATGGATTCTGTGATCTCCCTTGATACTGATGTAAAGAAAGCACTGACTAATAAGGAAGTACTAATGGCAGTTTTTCTAGACACTGAAAAGGCATATGATATGCTGTGGAAAGAGGGTTTGGTTATTAAACTCTATGAGGCTGGAATAAGGGGACGTATGTTAAATTGGGTAAAGAACTTTGTGCAAAACAGGAGAATTCAAGTGAGAATTGGAAGCTCTTTCTCTGAGGGAACAAACACTGAAAATGGCACCTCACAGGGGAGTGTAGTAAGTCCAGTTTTATTTAATATAATGATAAATGATATATTTCAAGATATTGATTCTGGCTTTGAGCTTTCTCTGTTTGCGGATGACAGTGCCATCTGGAAAAGAGGAAGAAATGTAAAAATGATTACTCAGCAAATTCAGGGGTCTCTGAATAAAATAGTTGCGTGGGGTGAGAAGTGGGGATTTAAGATGTCTGCGGAAAAGTCAAAATATATAGTCTTTGGTAAAAAGAAAGTGGAATGTGGCGGATTTAGAATATATGGACAAACATTAGAAAGAGTGAAAATGTTCAAATTTTTAGGAGTTTATTTTGACGAAAAACCTACTTGGAAAAAACAGATAGATCATGTTGTTAACAAGTGTGAAAAAGTGATTCATGTTATGCGATCTCTGTCAAGCTGCTCTTGGGGTGCGGACAGAGACACCCACATTTTGATTTATAGAGCAATGATAAGGTCAAGACTTGACTATGGTTGTGTACGTTTTGGATCTGCAGCTAAATCGTTGTTAAAGAAACTGGATGTAATACAAGCAAAAGCTCTGAGAGTATGCTGTGGGGCCCTCCGTAGGCTACTACCCCAATCCCAGCTTTACTTGTTGAGATAGGAGAAACACCACGATCATTGAGGAGAGAGAAACTAGGAATGCAGCATGTAGTGAAATTTAAAGGATATCAAGGTGAACATCCAACAAAATCTGTGATGAACGATGCTTGGGAGTGGGGAGCGGCAAAAGTTAAAAAAGAAAGCTTTGTGTTTAATATGTGCAGGAAATTGGAGAAGCTGAGATTGGGAGAAGGAGTGGCCCCTCGTATCCTCTGGCCAATTGTACCGCCGTGGCTCCTGCCCACTCCAGAGGTGGATTTTAGTATTTTGAATCATATGAAATCTGTTCAGAGCATTGCTTATCAAAGTATGGTTTGTAGATATATACGCACATCACCAGGGCCGGCCCTGGCCAAATTGGGGCCCTAAGCGGCATTTTATTTGGAGTCCCCCCCCCACACACACACACACTCAAAAATTACCGGATTTTTGGCGTGCCATCTCCCACTGACCACACAATCCCAGATTTATAATAGGAATAAAATGACGGCCTAACGACATTCCATTAAACTTGACACACATTAAACAAACACACAGACACACACACACACACACACATATACAAACACACACACACCCACACACACACATACAAACACACACGCACATACACACATACACACAGACATATACACAAACTCATACACACAGACCCGCACACACACAAACACACACACACACACACACACACACACACACACATTTTGTCACACAATTTTGATCTCTCTCTGTTGTCTCTCTCTCACACACAGAAATCATCCTCTGACATGTAATTTTACATACAAAAACACACACACACACACACACACATACAAACACACACACACACACACACACACACACACACACACACGCACACACGCACGCACACACACACATACAAACACACACACACACACACACACACACACACACACACGCACGCACACACACACACATACAAACACACGCACACACACACACACCTTCATCACAATTTCTCTCTCACACACACATAAACAAACACACATTTTGTCACACAACTTTTAACTCTGTCTCTCACTCACACACACAAACTCATACACACACACAAACTCACACACACACACACACACACACACACACACACACACACACACACACAAACACACACACACAAACACACACACACTCAAACTCATACACACACATACAAACACACATTATTTCACACAATTTTGATCTCTCTCTGTTGTCTCTCTCTCTCTCTCACACACACACACACACACACACACACACAGAAATCATCCTCTGACATGTAATTTTATATACAAAAACACACGCACACACACACACACACACACACATAGTGGTGGGCGATATGACGATATATATCGTAGGTACGATAGAAAAATGTCTCGCGTCATTTCTCTTCTATCGTTTCTATTTTATCAGTTCAAGCTAATTTTCCCAGTGTCGGCTGATGTGAACGTGTTATTGTTGTCACTGGTCGCCAATATGCACTCAGATTATGACACAAACAAGAATAAAAAATTATGTTCACAAAGAAGATACCATTCTGTGGACTCTCCGTTTCTGGTTTTGCGACACTACGCTGCTTTACGTTATTCACGTGGTACCACACACACACGGGAATACAACACACAACAACACACACGGGAATACAACACACAACAACACACACGGGCGAGCAGAGACATGAAAACATGGAGGAGGAAGAAGGCTTAGAAAATGCATCATTCTCACAGCCGACACTGACAGAGCCCCAGGAGCCCAAACCGAACTTACACCGAGAAGAGGGGGTACGTCTGTGGTTTGGCTACATTTTGGGTTCAAGGCCTCTGACACGGAGCAGAAAACCGTGATGTGCAAACTGTGCCACAAGACCGTCCCCTCGCCTGACGCCAACACAACAAACCTCTTCTGTCGCCTGCAGAAGAAACACGAGAGGGAGCACACACATGTTCAAAAGCTGCGTGTCGACAAAGAAAGAAGTGAAACAGCCGGGCCAAGTCGGGTGAAGAAACGCTGCTACACTCAACAGAAGCTGCAGGGGTGTTTTGCACGAGGCTCACCGTGTGAGAAAAATTCACGACGCCATAAACAACTCAGTGATGGCGTTAGGCGTTTGCTCTGTAAAGGAGCTCTCCTGATTGATCTGGTTGACAAGCCGGTCTTCAGAGAGCTCATGGAACCAGCCGATCCACGGTACAGAACGCCAAGTCCAAATAAGTTAAACAAATAAGTTCCAGATTGTAGAAACTTGAAGTGGTGTACTACTAAAATATTTTATTTTTATTGCAGTTGTTTACTGTGTGCACTTGTCATTGTCAAGAAAGCATCATAAAAGTGCACTTTAATTGTTTATTTTGATTATTCTTGGAATTGTCCAGTTAAGTTTGATTTTGATACCAGTTATTTAAAATGTGATTCCAGTACATTTGTGCAAAAATGTGGAGGCTGTGGTTGATCTTCCTCTCTGCCTCTTCTGTTTATTTTATATTGTTGCCCTCCTGTGCAGCCGTCTCATTTGTGACAGTTTTGTTTAACGTCACTTCCAAATAAAGTGAGAAAAGTCAGCAGTTTCTGTAGTAGGATGTTGTAGAGTACGTTTTCAAGTTATTCTATGAAAAACTATAACGTGGTCTGTCGTTATGGTGATATAAAATGGTCCATATCGTGATAGAAGATTTTTTTCATATCGCCCACCCCTACACACACACACACTCTCACACTCTCTCTCTCTCTCACTCTCTCACACACACGCACACACGCACACACACACACACACACACACAGGCCAGCCTTCATCCATCAAAAAGGTGTCGTTTTCACAGTTTGAGCTGTTTGATATTGAACTTTTATTGCTTCACACACCTGACTGAAACACACAGCCTCCACACACACACACACGTTACTAATACTGAGACGTATGGTTCAGTATGGTACGTACGATTCAGTGTTTCTCTCTGTCCCATAATAATCAACAATGATTATATTAGTTTATCTCCATTAGATTGGATTATACTGTGTGTGTGTGTGTGTGTGTGTGTGTGTGTGTGTGAGTGAGAGAGAGAGAGAGAGTGTGTGTGTTTGTGTGTGTGTGTGTGTGTGTGTGTGTGTGTGTGTGTGTGTGTGTGTGCGCTGTGTATGTGTGTGTTCCTGCATCTCACATGAAGCTGTCTCCTTCATCAGATGTCATTCTGGTTTACTGCAGACTCTGTCTGTCTCTCTCTCAGGTGTCCACATTGTCCAGTGGATGTACGGCTGTGAATGGGACGATGAGACTGGAGACACTAATGGTTTTAATCAGCATGGTTATGATGGAGAAGACTGGATATCATTTGACCTGAAGACACTGACATGGATCGCTCCAACACCACAGGCTCTCATCACCAAACACAAGTGGGAGAGAGAGACAGGTGAAACTGAGCGCTGGAAGAACTACCTCACCCAGGAGTGCATTGATTGGCTGAAGAAGTATGTGAACTATGGAAGGAGCACTCTGCTGAGAACAGGTAGACACACCTGACCTGATGTATGTGATGGTCACTACTATGTTCATATGCCTCTTCTGTTTTTTATATGCAGTATCATTACAGTGAATATGAACCAACTTATATGTTTTTGCATTTTATAACCGTAATATTGGCCCTTTTTCTGTTTCTTCCTCTCTATCTCTCTGTTCTCTCTTTCTGTCTTCTCTCTCTCTCTCTCTCTCTCTCTCTCTCTCCAGAGCTTCCCTCGGTGTCTCTCCTCCAGAAGACTCCCTCCTCTCCAGTGACCTGCCACGCTTCAGGTTTCTACCCCAACAAAATCATGTTGTTCTGGAGGAGAGACGGAGAGGAGCTTCATGAGGACGTGGACCACGGAGAGATCCTCCACAACCACGATGGAACCTTCCAGAAGAGCGTTGACCTGGACGTTTCATCAGTCAAAGCTGAAGACTGGGGGAGGTACAGCTGTGTGTTTCAGCTCTCTGGTGTCAACGAGGACAACGTCACCAAACTGGACCCAAAAGTGATCAAGACCAACAGAGGTAAGACTGAGATCAAACGTGATGGAGGTGGGAAAGACACGTCTAGTCTACTTGACTTGTAGTTAATGAGTTTTCTTTTGATCGTTCTCTGCTGGATTATTTCTCTCGTTATCATTTTGTTGTCATTTAGTTTAATTCAGTAATCCAGGGCAATTTAGAGTTTATTAGTCATGTTGATGTTTTTACTTTCTCTGGCTTTTAAAAACATTTACATATGGCATCTATTACAAGTCCCAGGTTATGTTTTCTCTTGCACTGCAGTTTGTATGGACTGTATGTGGTTCATATATGTTCCTTCATGGTGACATAGTTTATTTCTCTGTGGGGACAAATTTGGGACACGTCTTCTTTACAATGAAACCATTGAGACAACCAGACAGTTTTTAACTTTGACAGCAGTAAAGGTAACCACAAGTGCTGGTCAGCTCACTAAAACACATTCAGCATCTCCTTTTCATATGACATCCTCTCTAAACTTGAAATACTAACAAATAAACATAATCTGATCTGATTTTAGCTCCAGATTCTCCCTCAGAGTTTCCCACTGGTGCTGTTGTTGGAGCTGTTGTCGGCCTGCTGGTCCTGGTGGCGATCTGCATTGCTGGAGTCATCTTCTGGAAAAGGAGAAATAATGGTAAGAGAAGTTTCTTTCTTCAACAGAATTCAGTTTTTAATTGTTAACACACCTGCCTGTGACACTTTGAGGACTGTTTGTGTTCTGTAACCTCCTACCACCTATTTTGCGTGTGGTAATGCATACTCCATGAAATGTAAATCTTCAGAATGCATTTGTCATATCTAGTAATATTGATGCACACAATAGTGAATGTGCTTCTGTTTAAATATAAATTTTAAATTGTTCATAATTGTCTAATACTGTAATTTCTTCTTTGTATTTCAGGGTTTCAAAGAGCGAAAAGTAAGTATTCTGCTCTAGTGACCGATAGTTTTTTTTTTTAATCAGAAGGACAGACACTCATAATCACTCAGCAGTAAGCATTCAGTTCATGACCAGTTCTGTTCCTCACTTTGTTCATTTCAAATTAAATCATCTGACTTTGTGTTGTGTTTGTAGCTTCGGACAGTTCGGACGGTTCAGCTTCATCTGTCGAAGCTGCACCTCTTAAGTGAGCACAGTGAGTACCTCATCATGTACCAGACTCCTGAACTGGCAGCTCATTCACAGATATACAAGAATATATTCTTTCTTTCTTCCCTAAATAATGGATTCCTGTGGTGTGAAAACACACTTCAGACAGGTGGATCACATGAAGTTCATATTTCAAATTCAAACAGCCATCATTATCAAAGTTTTTATCCTGTTTATGTGGAAAAAGCAGATTGCATCACCTCTTCAGACACAGATCCTAATATCTCATGATAACTGAAAGCAAACAGATGAATATGAATATTTTACCAAGCCTGCCTGTTCCTCTGTCCTGACAGGGAGAATCAGTGAAGACAAGAACGGATGGTGGATTCCAGGAAGTCATCAAGGCATCAAAAACTATTTTTCTTCCTTAGAGAACATGTGCGCTATTTGATTCAAAAATGCACATTAACTAAACTTGTTTCATTGAAAAATGAAATTTGAGAAAGTTTTAGGACAAAACAAATTAGTTAAAATTGCTTTGATCCATTGGCCAAAAGAAGAAAAGAAAATGTTTCGTATTCAGGCTCTGTCCTTGTCTCTGGACTATAGTGTGATTACTGTCTAATGCAGATTTTCTTCCTTAAATGAGAGACAGTCTGAGTTGGCAGAAATATGACTGTACATATAAATCTGTATCAGTAACATCAGCAGAGTAGAGCTGGGCAATATGGACAAAATCAAATATCACTTTTTTAAATACTTCATTATGGGATAACTATTGTTGGTTTCACAAAATCTTCACACAATGATATGATCAGGCAGGTCGAGGGCAACAGCTGTAACGCTCTAATAATTTCAGAAAACTACATCCCTTTACTTTGATGAAGTCTAAGTTTGTTTGTTTTTTTAATCTGGTGAAGTGGTTTCTGTTGTTCAGTGAGCAAGACTCATCATGTGTTGTGTATAGATGTTAAAATGAGTAAAGATGAATTTGAATCCAGTTTTGTAAACTATTTCCTTGCACAGCGTTACACTTTCCTCTTGTTTTTCTGGAGCTGCTTTTATCTTTTATTTGACTGCTTTATTCTGTGGCTCTGATTTGGCCTCGGTCATTTGGGATTTGATTTGTTTTACCACATTCCAGTTTGGTGTGTGTGTGTGTGTGTGTGTGTGTGGAGAGAGGTTTTGTGAGTGCAGTATGTACAGAATATGGGTTTGATGATTTAATAAAATATTTCTGAAATATTCCTGTTTCTTTACTTTTGCATCATAGTTTAAGAATAAAATATGCTTCATGTATTCATATAACGGTAACATACAACAATTTAGATAGACAGATAGATGTAGATATATAGCAAGGGTCTGTTAAAACCAAAGCGACCCTGTGGTGTGACGATGGATACACACAAATTTCCCAAACCAAAGTCACAGATTATAATAATCCTTTGTTATGATTTCTCTGGTGTATATTTAGGGGGATAATCAAAAATGTTTCTCCACCAACTTTAAAGTAACACCAGAATTTCCCAGCCAACTTCTGTCCTTCATATTTTGACCAGAGGAGAAAAATGCAAGTTTAAATTGAACTGTTAAAGTGTTGTAAATACTGGCAGATATACAATGTTTGGACACACACACACACTCACACACACAAAAACAGACATACAAACTGTGATCTCTGTCCTGGTGCCAGTAAAGCACACTGAATTAAACTTAGCATTAGACTCTACAGGCAAAAAGAAAGTAAATTAACCTTTTCAAAGTTTTAAAATATTTTGTGATATAACTTTATTTTGAAATTCAGTGAAGGTTTAGTATTGATAAATTATTATTATTATTATTATTATTATTTTAAAATTTTGATATGATTCTTGATAAAGCTGACAGACAAGTGAATTTCATGCTCCAGAGCACCTTCCCTGATTCTCTTGTTTTCAGAGGTGCAACTTTCTGGAGGCGCAGAATAAGAGGCTGGACTGAACTTTACACTGAAGGAAAGTCATCATGAGGATATGAAACAAAATGCAGGATAAACAGTCTGCCACTTCTTCAGGCTAAAGGAGAAAAATCAGGCACGTTGACTGTTTTGTGACCGCGTGTGTGTGTGTCATGAAACATACACATATCTTGGACATCAGTTTAACATCGGAGGAGAGTGGAAGGAGCAAGTCAACAGCATCTTGACAGAGTTCACATCCAGGCTGGACCTGATAGACAACTGTCCACTGCCCCTAACCATGAAGTTAGAAGCCATCAGGCAGGTAGCCCTGTCAAAGGTTCAGCATCTCTTCTCTAATGTTCTCATCCCCCGGAATGTACTGTGTGAAATGAATAACAAGACAGTGAGCCTGGTGTGCAGCTGGCTTGGACTCAGTTCACACAGCACACGCGACATCATCTTTCACCCTCAGTGGGAAGGAGGGCTCGGGGCCCCCAATGTAGAGTGGATCTATAACAGCATGAGAACTTCCCATCTTTTCAGGATGCTCAACAATGATGACGAGGACGTCAGGAGGCTGGCCCGTTCCTCCCTGTTCCTGGACATGAGGAGAAGGAAGGTTCCAGTGTCCAGGGGGACGGAGCCACACTTCCTGGGGTTCAAGAGGAAAGCCAGCGGGAAACTGGACACCCATTCCGCTGGCTTCGAAGTCTGGTCAGACTGGCCGGATTTGAACGACCTCTGTGTCCGAACCGGGGTGTCCCTGGAGTGGGTGCGGTCTGACTCTGGGACTGTCCAGGTCTCAGAGGACTGTATATCTGACCCTCTCTCCCAAGTTAGGGCAACAGCCCCTTTTGCTGGACAGAGCCACCTGCTAACATCTAAGGGGGCTAGGCGCAGTCTCATGGACTTTCATCAACATCTTCAGCAACAACACTGGACTGGACTGAAACTTCAGGGAAAGCTGGCATGCCTTCCCACAGCTGACCACTCTGTTTCTCGCTCTTTTCTCAAGAACACCGCACTCAATGAGGATATTGTCATATTCACAATTAAAAGCAGATTACAGATTCTTCCGACAAGACTAGACCTCTCTATCTGGTTTCCCTCCACTCAGGCTCCTCATTGCTTGTACCACACCACAGATCAGGTCACCGAAACCATGTCACATATCTTGAATAGCTGCCATGCTTACAGAGGAATGTACATAGCACGTCACGATAGAATAGTGAATCTTATCGTAAAGGACATATCACAACACGTCACAGTTTCAGTGAAAATGTACACACATACCCGTGTCAATGCATCCATGTTCCATCTCTGTAATGACCAACATAACCTTTCACAACTGTCTGCTAATACACCAGATGTTGTCATTGTTGATGAGGAGTCCAGAAAAGTGTTTCTATTAGAGATAGCAATCACCTTTGATTCAAGCCTAGAGGAGGCCTTTATGACGAAGGTCATAAAATACCATAAAATACCAACCGATGATAAATACCATCTCAGAGCTCGGCTACAGGTGTAGGCTACTCGTTTTCATTTTTGGCAGCCTTGGACATGTTCACAGATTGGTTGTCAGAGGTCTGTGTCTACTTGGGATGCCCAAGAAGAAAGCTAAAAGGCTCTCCAAGTACTGTTCTGTGTCTGCGATTATTGGCAGCCGCCATATATGGCAGAGACGCTGTTACCTGTACCCGTGACTGATCTGCTTTATAGGCAAAAAACACTGTCCATCATGTGCCTGTGTATCTTAAGTCTGTGCCCTCAGTACTTATGTCCTTGTATATATTGTTACTAATGTGGGCGTAAATAAATGATTAAAATGTGTGTTAATTAGCATTATAACAAACATATAGTGACACCCTGCCAGCTACAGCAAGCAGACACACCTGTACAGCCTGATGGTGTTTTCATCAGACTGTAACATCTGTCAGAGCAACAAAACATTTGCTAGGACAAAAAAAAAAAAAAAAAAAAACAAGACACTAGAACAAGGAGGCAGGTCAGCTGACTGACATGTTGAGGAGGAGAAGGAAAGAGGTCAGAGAGCGGTGTAGGAGCTTAACTTTTTACAACTTACACAGATACAGTGTTAAACAGCATAAACCTGAGCTGCTCTTGTATCTGACTTCATCTCCTACATCATGTCACACTGAGGCATCAGCCTGGGCTGTAAGAGACATGAACTGAACTGTTTTGTGTCTCCACATGGACTGTCTTTGTTGTCATGAAGCTGCTCAAAACCTGGATGAGAATTTAAAAACACTCAGAGGTGAAATACATCATCTGTCCAGAGGTGGCGCTGTGACACTGCTGATTCCTCTGTGATGTTACATCCTTGGTTGTGTAGCTGAGCCTGACCTCTGACCTTGCTGTGGAGGCGGGAAGTGAAGAGAGAGTTTCCCTGCAGAGATCAGTCAGATTATTATCAGATTGCTGTCAGATTAAGACTGTGTGCTCCTCCCTCCCTGTGACAGGAGCTGCTGCAGTTTGAGAACAACAGTGACCCCAGACAAAGCTGCTCATGATGAGGAGGTCTCATTCATAAATATGGTTCCTCTGATTGCCAAGGCTGGTTAGTTTTTTACTGGGAGAGAATATTTCACAAGGTGGTTTAACTCAGAGACAGAGAAGAAAAGCTCAAGGTGCTGTCCTGACAAATATACGTTAGGTTTGTTTGCGTTCATTTATGAGCTTAGGAGCTCAAATGGTGAGTGATTGTCTGGAAACACCCAACATTCAGACTGCTGAAAACTCTTTATAGTTCATACATCCCTCCAGAGCCGCAGCTGAGAGCCTGACAAAATCAATATTGGTGACTGATCGACACCAGTGACTCATGATTACTTGGTCAGGTGCTGAGATTTTGTCTGACTTTACAGCCCACAACAACAACAAAAACAACAGTGACAATAATAATCCAAGGCTATGCAACCTCAAACATTCATTGCTCCATACATTCTAACCAGATTGAGGATGGAGCTCTGAGCACACTGTTACAAGACATTTTACCTATGAAGGCTAACAACACTTTCACTCTCGGCCGAAAGAGGAAAATGACTCAGCAGTGATATTAACACTTTGGTGCATAGCGGTCACTACAGTGAACAGCTTAAAAAACAGTTTAAAAGTCATTTTCTCCTAAATGCAGTGGTTTCTATGGTGGAATTGCATATCAGCTGTTAGAGTGCTCTCTGCTGCTCCCCTACATTGAGGTTTATGCAGAGCCTGTCAGTTCTTGTTGCTGAAAACATATTAATACTAGCATCATGACATGGTAATACCAGTCCTGTCCATGGCTTTGAAGTGGCACAGAGGGAGAATGGTTTGAGCAGTACAGGGAGGTGAGTCTTACCGGCACGGGCCCAATTCTGGGCCCGGTGAGGTGGATTAGGTGTCCGGTAAGCTAGCTGGTTGCCCGCTCTCCGGGATTTTCCCACGCTGTCAGACTCAGGGACAGGAGCAGCCAGGGAAGGTAAAAGCAGGTTGAAGTTATTCGGATGAGAGCTGAAATAGCAACGAGGGGCTCCTCCAATATTCGCTGTGAAAGAACAGCAATCTGACGGGAGTGAGAGTGGACGAAAGCGGGATAGATAGATAGATAGATAGATAGATAGTTAGATAGATGTACTTTATTGATCCCAACCAGGGAAATTCTGGAAAGTATGTATTCTGGAAGTATGGAGACTCACAGAAATATTCATGCCCTGAAAAGTGTAAAAACACATGAGAAAAAAATCTGGACTCAGGCTTTCATAACTCATGCATGAAAGGGTTAATGAAATATCAAGAGTCATTTGTTTTTTTTTGTTTGTTTGTTTGTTTGTTTTTCAAAGGAGATACAAATACAATTGTTACAGGTAACAAATTTCTCCATGTTCCATTTTTTCCATTTAAGACCAAACAAACAATCAAAGGAAATAAAACAACATATCCATCCACCCACCCACATACTCACATCCATACACCCATACACAAACAACAGCTACATCTGCTAGGACTCATAAATAAGACTGTTAGACACTGAAACGGGACAATAGAGAAAGAAACAGAAGAAAATCTGTTTGCTCAAGACAGGCCAACAGATTATCACTCATGAGTCCAGTAGGCAAGAGGACTGAACAATCCAAATTTATAAAACAAAAATTTAAAATAAATACATGAATAAGTAAAATAAAAAGTCAGTAAAAAACACAGAGGAATAGTTTATTGATGATTAATTTAACAGTTTGGGTAGAGTTAAGACAAAGGTCTCATCATCATGTTTTCTAATTAGAAGATTAAAAAAAAGACAGACTTGCAAAATATGAAAGGAAGGGCTGCCACTTCAAGAAAAATCTTTTTTTTTCTGACCCCCTTAAAGTATATTTTATTTTTTCTAAGGTTAAATATGACATCACATCTTTTAGCCACTCAGGATGTGATGGTGATGATGGGAATTTCCAGATTAGGAGAATCCCGCGTCGTGCTAAGAGAGATGTAAATGTAATAATATTTTTTTGTTTTGTATTCAATGGTGAGGGGAGATTTTATGGTACTCCAAAGATAGCGATTTGTGGATTTGGTTCAATAAGAAGTCCTAAAAAATCTGAAAGAGTTTTGGAAAAAAAAAAAAAAAAAAAAAAAGACCAATCACTTTGAAGTGAAGAGTATGACCAAAACTTGTGGGTTAGATCTGTGGATGGGTGAGAACAATGCTCACATCATGGATCTAAATCTGGGTAAATCTGTGCTAATCTGGATTTACTGCTTGATTTACTCACCTGTTAGTTGAATATTCAGTTCCTTCTCCCAGTTTGATTTCTTTTTTTGAGTTGAAAGGTTTGCTAATGTTAAAAGGCTCTCATAGGAGAATGATATTAACCCTTTTTGGGCAGGGGGGTTAGAACTTAACATATCTTCCCAAACAAACTGTGGTGGAGGAGAAGGAAATTAAGAAAACCGTTTTTGTAGCTACACACTTGAAAAAACTTAAACATATTGGAACGATGTAATTTTTTTTTTTTTTTTTTTTTTTGTAGAACATCCTGGAAAATGAATCTTGGTAAAATAGATCTTTAAAACATTGCAATAAGTCTTTCCATTTAGAAAAGGTACAATCCAGAGTAGAGGGAGGGAATAGATGATTGTTGCTGATTGGACCTAATACAGATGATGCTTTAAATGAGTAGCAGCTTTTGAATTGGATCCGTATTTTTAAGGTAGACGGCACTATAGGGTTCCAGGTGTAACAAGAAGGTTTCACTGAAAGAGATGAAAACACTAATGCTGGGACTGAAGATGAACGACAAGCTGGGGATTCCTTGGCAATGAGCCACAATGTTATTTTTTGTATATTTGCGGCCCAGTAATAGTGGATAAAACTGGGAAGAGCTGGACCACCCATCTCTTTGTGTCATTGAAGAAGAGTTTGACTGATTCTGGGCTGTTTGCCTCCCCAAATAAAATGTCCAGTTTGATTAACTGAACAGAAAAAAGTTTTCAGGAGGAATATAGGAAGAGACTGAAATACATATAAAAACTTTGGGAGAATAGTCATTTTTACTGATTGGATTCTACCAATTAATGATAGTGGAAGGCAACTCCATAAATCAAATGAAACCTGATTTGATTTATCAGTGGAATTAGATTTGCTCTGTAAAGAGAGGAGAGGGAGCGACTAATGTGTACACTGAGATACTTGAAACTTGAATAGCAAGTGAAATGGAAATAAATTTTTTGGAATCTGTAGAGCTTTCTCCAAGAGTCATTTCTGCTGAATCTCTGCCCAGAGTAGCCAGCTTACTCTTCTGTATTTGAAAATGTGACTTCACTGTTTGTATCAATTACAGGGTGGCAGGAGGGATGGGAGATGGCTGATTCTGTAATTCCCACTGATGGCCAAACAAAGTTCAGACAGGTAACAGATTTCTTTAAACTCTCTTTAAAGCAACATCTTAATTTTAACACATCACCAGTGACATTGAGGGTCACTCTGGCTCGCCGTGTGCCTCCTGAATGGACAGCCACACACGTGACCTCCCCTCCTCTGCCCAGGTCCAGTTTGCTTGTGTCCAGCTCCAGCTTGCTCCTCTGGCTGAAGGTGCCATCCCAAGCCTGCCTGTGGCCCGTCAAGCTGCCTGATCCCAGGGACCTCGACGTCCCATCAGCCCCTGTGAACTCCCAGCTCACCTCCAGGGAGAGGGGGGCGAAGCCGGATGCCTCACAGTGGACGGTCACCACCTGGCCGGGAACAGCGAGAGGCAGACGGGGAGGGGTAGATGGAGAGAGACGGAGGCTGTGGGAGGAGGGGGAGCAACAAGGAGGAGAAAAGAAAAGATGAATGACAGAGAGAGAGAGAGAGAGAGAGAGAGAGAGAGAGAGAGAGAGAGAGAGAGAGAGGTTAATGATGTTCATGAAGATGTGTAGACAGTATAGCTTACCCCTCTGATACTGCTACTTTTGTAAGAGAATAATCTGTGCTTTTCAATGTTATCCCTGAACAGATACTCAACAACAATGTGGATATGCATGATCACTAACATGAACAGAAACTGAGTGAAATTCTTCCATCAAAAAATCTCTCTGCACCTGCAATAATCCTGCACAGAAAACATTCTCCAACAGTCTGAGAGTCAGCTAATTATTCATGGCATATGTCAACATGTCTTATTGTATTATGTTGTTTAAATTTGCCAAATACACAGATGGATATGAAAAATCATGTTTCAAATCTTTTCTCTCTTTCTAAAATGGTTGAATTGAATAATAATATAATTTCTGTCCATGTCCCCCGTCCTGATAACTTGAATATGTTTTATAGGTTCAGAAAACTGTTTCCAGCAGAAAACTGTAAAGACACAGTGGGCCTGTTCCTTACTCTCCTTGGTATTAGTGGTTTATAATGCTGCTGATTAGCGCATTGAACCTCATTCAGATGTTACATTCATCACATGTCACTCTGGATGAGAGCATCAGCTAAATGCCTAAAAACAGGGAGGTCTTTCCAGGGAAACGTCCTTTAGTGCAAAGGAAGACAGGAAGTGATGTGTTTTACATTTGCTGCACCATCAAGAGTGGCTTGTTTGGAATAAACACAAAAGGAACTGTGTAGTTGGCACAAGCAGTGACAACCAACATGACTGACCAGACGAGGAAGAGAAATATCAAAGTCAGAAAATATCAGTCCTGAGCTGAGTCCAACTGATCTCTGGGAAATGCTGTGCAAAAACACGACAAAAGTGTTTAAGACCCCGTATGTCACTCTCTCACTCGAGGATGCCCAGGTTTCTCTTTAATTGCTCCACACAAGACACAAGGATTCAGCATTTTGCTTTCCCCTCTCCTACAACCTCCAGGTCCACTGCGAGGTGAGCCTCCAAGTCCAGCGTGGCCCCTTCCTCCTGTGTCTCAGCCAAGCGGTCAGAAATAATAACAGCAATAACTTTATTTATATAGGACTTATATAGATACAAAGTGCTTAACAATATGAAGGCAGAGGCTTAAAACACAATGACCAAGTGACAGTAAATACATTGGAAAAGAGCTTAAACAACAACAAAAAAGATCAGTAAGTTTACAGTATAAGAGATGAGTAGGAATAAGATCATAATTAAACGTTTCAAACAATTAGGAGAAGGACTTGAGGTGAATAAAAACATGTTTTGATGATATGTTTTAATGATAAATTCCACGATCTTTACATTTTTCTCCTTAGTTGTCTCCCAACTTTCCCTTGTCTCTTTTCAATACATTGATTTAAAACAGCAAAAAATGTCAGTCGTCCTTTATCCAAGCTCTAAATTTTACCTAAGTTTTACCATTCCCCCTTGATATCGCTACATACTGACAGTTTAAGTGTTTCGGGATAAAAGAGACCAAATTAAGTTCTGTAATTTTCTCCCTCACTGTCTTTATACATTTATTATTAATCAAAATTATGTATAGTATATCGTGGCCTCCTGTAGTGACGTGCCTGCTAACTTACATCCACAGAGGTTTTGTTGTGTCCAACAAGTCGCCATCACTGGATGTAATACTACTTTCAGCCACAAGAGGGCGGCGACACGCTTTTAAAAACAGTGGCGGTTGTATGCTGCCCTCTTGTGGCTGAAAGTGGCACCACAGCCAACAGGGACAGGACAGTACAGCAGCAGCATCCAGCTACATGTTAGCTTCATCAGGAGATCGACATATTCAGACGGCACAGAAGGGAAAATGATGTCTGCTCTCAACCTTTTCTCATATATTCTTAAATATTACAATATTGGTATTAACTAAGGAATTAGATTATAAGTTCTATTTTTTCCTTCAGTGTGTTTGTAGACCCTACGGTGGCCGAGAACCGCCAAACGCGCTGCAACGGCCAAATGCGTCTCAGTTACAGAAACCAGCTTCAAGTACAGAAACGATCCAAATTCACAAACTCAAACACAAGTCTAAACGCGGTGCAAAAAGAGGAACGTGGTGCAAATGAAAAAAAGGTGCTGCAAAAAACAAAGACAACTTCATCATCATCAAACGCGCTGCAAATACAGAAACGACCAAAGCACAAAACGATTCAAACCAAGAAACCATTTCAAAAGAAAAACGCTTCATAACTCCAAACCTGCAGGGGGCGCTCTCAGCGTAACAGCTCAATGGAGAGACACACGGGATGGAGAGCGAGATAGAACAGCTGACTGAAACAGCATACAGCGGGAACGGTAATGTGACTTTTATTCAGTTATATTTATATATGTTTATATCACTGTACAACGCTGCACATTACGTGACGTTTATTTTATCATATTTTACACCAGACGTTACAAGGCTGCACATTTGCATGGCAGACAGGGAGAGGCTCCAGAGAGTGGTAAAGGCAGCCCAGAAGATCATCGGCTGTCCTCTCCCGTCCCTGATGGACATTTACACCTCCCGCTGCCTCAGCAGAGCAAAAAATATCATCAACGACAACTCCCACCCTGGTTCTGACCTGTTTGACCTGCTGCCCTCAGGGAGGCGCTACAGGTGCATCAGAACCAAAACAAATAGACTCAAGAACAGAGGCCTGTATCACGAAGCAAGCTTAGTTTTCGCTGGATTAGCCAGACCTGTCCGGATACACTAATCGAGATCATGGTGATCAGGGATAAGCGGTATCACGACGCTGGTTATGAACTCGCTCATTCGATCCAGGTTTGCCTCATCAGGAGCCGTGAACGCGCACGTATAAGGGGCGGAGTCTGAGGCAGCTGACCAATCACAAACATGAGCGACAAGGAAAAAAGCACAGCGTATGTCATGGCGGAGGTGAGGCATATTATAGCCTACTGGAAAAGTATGAGGAGGAAAAACAACATCTACACACTAAATCGAACGCCGCGGCTGCCGCGAAGAGAAGGCAGAATGCTCGGCAACGAGTTGCCGACTAAATGCGCAAATTACACATCGGTGGCTTAAGTCCACATCTGACGCTGAAACCTATGAACTCACTGCACTGCACAGATGTGTTGCGTGTATGAGAGATATTTAATTCCTCCAGGTGTAATCCCTCAAGGGTTAAAAGAACGTGGGAGCAAGTAAAAACACAAAAACACAAGAATATCATTGCATTTTGTAAGTTTGCCATTTTATTATAGGCTACATTTATTTATTTATCCCCCCAGACTACCTCACAACCACCTACTGTGAACACTATTAAAATGTGCAGTATCACCACTAAATCCTTACTGTATATAAAACTACTTGCTGTATATATAACTTATTTTTTACTTATTTTTATCTATATTGTAAATTATCTTTTTTATTTTATTTTTTATTTTTATTTTTTTTTTTGTTGTTCTTTATTATTACATGTTTGCACTAAAAAGGAGCTGCTCTTAATCTCATTGTACATGTGTATAGTGACAATAAAGGCATTCTATTCTATTCTATTCTATTCTAGATTGTTTCAGTCAGCTGTTCTATCTCGCTCTCCATCCCGTGTGTCTCTCCATTGAGCTGTTACGCTGAGAGCGCCCCCTGCAGGTTTGGAGTTATGAAGCGTTTTTCTTTTGAAGATGGTTTCTTGGTTTGAATCGTTTTGTGCTTTGATCGTTTCTGTATTTGCAGCGCGTTTGATGATGACGAAGTTATCTTTGTTTTTTGCAGCACCTTTTTTTTCATTTGCACCGCGTTTAGACTTGTGTTTGAGTTTGTGAATTTGGATCGTTTCTGTACTTGAAGCTGGTTTCTGTAACTGAGACGCATTTGGCCGTTGCAGCGCGTTTGGCGGTTCTCGGCCACCGTACTACACTGTTTGTAGACTTCACCACTTCTTCGTGTGGTACTGTCATGTAGTTCGTATAAAAGCACACTGCTGCCCTCTGGTGGCTGAAAACAGGCTGTACAGCTTGGTGCACTTGCTGTAGTTGTACTTGGGATGTCTCACTCTCCCAAAATATTATCACTACTGTGTCAGCAACGGTACACTTAAATGCAGAACTCTCAAAATAATTCTGACAATTAAAATAAATCTTTTTGAATCATTTTCAAACTTAGGAAAAAATTATAAAAAGCATTAATAGACACAGGCTCCACCTTTAAACAAGAAATATACAAGCTATTTGGATCTCCTCCATAAAAATCAAATTGAAACATTAGATTAATTTAGAAATTGCTTGTCCTCTTCCATCAAAATAATTTATAAATGACTTGAAAAAAAGATATGCGTTTAGTTATTTATTTGTTTTTTGTATTTATTTAATTTATTTAATTAAATAATTAATCATTTTCCGTCCCCTTGCATGCCTATTTTAATATAATGATTTGGGGGCAATGGGGGATATTTAAAAAATAATAATAATAAATTGCAAGTTCTTTACCAATTATTCTCTTTATTTATCTTCCATTTATTATTGTCTCTTTTCAATATATCGATTTAGAACAGCAACAAAGAGATCAGTCGTGCTTTATCCAAACTCTAAATGTTTACCTTGTTTACTATTTCAGTACACTGCCGACTCACTTGCTGTCGCTGTGTTATCGCTGTGAGGCTCTGACCTCCTGCAGGGTGTGATATTATTTTCAGCCACAAGAGGGCGGCAGATCTCCACCCTTCCAAACGAGACTGAACCTAAACAACCACTAACTGGAAATGTTAATAACAGGTGAGAATATTCTTACTAAAGCTTGAAAATAATCCAGGCAATTAAAAAAAAAATCCAACTTCTTTGTGAGTCATTTTAATGAGATAAACACGTGAGAGACCGTGATAAAAAGCATTCATAGACCACAGGGTCCGTCTGTCAACAAGGAATATTGCCTACAAACTATTCAATGTCATCCTCCACAACAACTTTAAAAATGACACTCATTTTACAACTCGATTGAATTATAATATTTGATATATATTTCTTTTTTTCCTGAAATGATGATACTACACAGCCTCTTAGCCTACCATTAGCCAAACCCCATTAAGTCCTGTCTTATAGAGAAAAGTACATGACAGGCAGCACATGGCTTCAGACACTTCAATCATCTTTAGGACCTTACGGTGAATTCGGCAAACAATCTACATGCATCTCTTTATTCCAGTTAAAGTTTACGTTTGTGTGGTACCTCGCACTTCCGCCCCCTTCTGAGTTATATTTAGATGGAAAATTGTGAAAATAATGAGTGAATCAATTATTAAATTTATGTTTGTTTGTTTGTTTTTTATTGAAGCGATTGCTGCTTAGTGTGATGAATTATGCAGCAATGAAGAATGAATCCTAAACATTTGCAAAAGGTCACAATAGGTCGGCTTCAGCTGAGGAAGGAGACATGAAGTTTGAAGAGTTTCAAAATTAATATTAAATGCTAATATTTAAATTAATAATTAAATATTAGCATTACATCCTTATAAGGAAATGACACGCGGGGGCTTTGATGTGTCTGCAGTGGGTTTCCCCTGAAACTCCCGTACTCGTTTTACTTTCACTTTTACAAACAGTACAGTCTGTTGAAAAAGCCATGATCAGGACTTCCTATGCGTATTTCAAAGTAAAATGATTATGGATAATCACATGTTTGCTTAGATGTAAGTGACAATGCAGTTATTCTCTCAGCATATTATTCTTCTCACAGGAGGCCTATGGTTATATGCAGGATCAGGGTATATAACCCAAAAGCACTTTCATATTGGCGTCCAGCCTGTCTGGGCCCTCAGAGGAGCAGAGGTCACCCCAGGACACAGAGCAGGGAGAGGAGGTGATGCTGATGAATATAGTTCAGGAGGGGAAGATGTCCACACATTCATCATCCATCTGAAAAGACTTTTGTGCTCAGATTGGAGTGACAGCACGATATTACATGAGAGTCTGTGCTGCAGTGAGGGAGATGGACAGCGGGGCCCCGAGAGCCAAACTGTGGGGGCCACAGAGACGGTGGGCCTCAGTTTGGTTGTGTCATTATTTGAGCCAAGAAGCAATTATTCTTTGGCAAGGTTTGGTTTTGGTAAGATTTGGCTTGCTGATGGTATTTGATGGATGATGGGTTTTTATCAGAGAATGTTTATTGTGCTTCTGGCCTCTCTGATAAAGAACATTTCCTTTTTTATTGACCCATATTGTTTTGTTTTGTTTTGTTTTTTAATGAAAAAGATACACAGCATATGGGCTTCTTATATTCTGTGCATACAACCCAGTCATGAAATGGATTGTTTTCCTTCACAGAGAGCAGGTCCTTATAGATTTAAAGAAGAATTTACTCCCTCTCTTCATGATGTTTTAGACGAACATGAATCAGATTTATCTTTCGTTTTCTCATTCCAGAAAATATTCCCGCTGACGCCTGAAGGAATGCAACAAAACAGGGTTTGCTAGAAACTTCCGTGGCCTGACAAAAACAAATGAACAACAAACTCTGCCCTCTCTCCCTCTCTGTTGTCTTCCGGGTGTGTATGCGCGTGTGTGTGCGTGTGTGTGCGTGCCAAATTTTGCCAGTGATGCTGCTCGATCTAAACTCTGATTCCTCCTCCCTCCCTGCTTCAGTCCCCCCCTTCTCTCTCTCTCTCTCTCTCTCTCTCTCTCTCTCTCACTCAGGCGATGGCATAAAAACAGCATAAAATGACTGAGTCATCATGTGATTTCCCAGAAATAGTTCAGGGACAGTTACACGCTGTGTCCAGGTGTGGCGCTGTAACACTGCTCTGAGGGTCAGGCTGCTGTGAGCGACTGATTCTCATCTACATCTCATCTCATCTGCTGTGCTTCTGTCAGTACAGTCTGCAGTCTGCTGTGGTTTGGTGATCTGTCTCAGACACACAGAGGCAGGGAAACACAGTTTGAGTTCACCACAGTGGATCCTGCATGTTAGATAAAACAGCCAGATAATCAGGTTTCTATATGAAGAGGCTACTTCCTGCTCTTATAAAATTATGCACAACACCAAATTAAATCAACACACAAGGATCAGAGTCTACATCAAATGTTGAATTTTAAAAAAAGCTTGTGTACTTTCTAAAATTTGTATGCATCGTCTTTTGTCCAGTGCATGCAGGGAGAGTCTCCAGGCAGTCCCTCATGACTGCAACAGAAAAGTTATTAGTGCTTTTGTAATATTATTTCATTTAATGTTAAATTTGTCTGTGTGAACTCAGTGACTGAACTGAGAAGAAGTCTCTGTTGTCTTTGTCATGAACAGAAAATGAGCCAGGATGCAAAGAGTGACAGTGTTTATCAAGAGAACATCTCCACATTGCTTTATTTGTTTATAACTCCTTAAAAACAACCCTCCCCCATTTTTTCATGATATATTTACATAGATTTATCAATTTCATAATTACTCCACATGTAGCTCTAGTCTACTTAAAGGGTACAAAATATGTTAAAGCTGGATCCAACCATTATTTAGTCATACAAGGTCTATGAATACTGCCTGTTTTTTTTTTCTCATGTTTTCTTTTTTATTCTAATTGACTATGATTAATTTCCCTTATCTTTCTTGTCTTATGGAATCTATAATCAATATCACATGAGTGTATGTCTTAATTTTAGTGAGTGTGTTATGGCCATGACTTAATTCATTACACTTGTGTCAGACGGGTATTTACAGGATGCATTGTTGTCAAAGTGCTATGCTATATTACTATGTTTCTTTGTCTTTTCTTTTGCTTTTCTTAAATTATCGGTATGACAGTTTGTGTTTGTTTACTTCCAGTGATACGCTGCCTGGAGAATGCCTCTGTTCAAGCCGCTTGAGGGTTTTTAGGCAATTCTCCCTCACATTTCCCTGTTTACTTTCTTTTGTATCTTCTATAAATTTTCTTATATGTTTACACAAACAAAGAAACAAAGAAACAAACGATTTGCCCCAGTGTGTGCCAGCTCAGGTGGCAGGAGGAGCGACACGCGCCTGCCATCTTAACACAAAAGAGGAAAACACAAAATGGCAGCGGCCTGGTGATCTCAGAGGGAAGGGTGTGGCGTGATGACTGTGTTTTCAACTGGCTGCATGCATGTGGGGAGCTGCTGTGCGCCTGTATTTACTGAAGGTACTTTCCACAGCAGTGTCAGCTTTGTTTTTCACAGCCATGCTTTTTACAGCACCAAGCTACAACACCAGGCCAACTCTGATTAAAAAAATGAATATGGATGCAGTGAATAAATGTCAGCAAACCTCAGTTTGGTTCAGCAGTGGAAATGCAGTGGGAATAAATTAATATCTGGTGCTCTCTGAGATAGTTTGAGCCTAAATTCATCAATGAAATCAATAAATAATTGGAAATACTCATTATTATAACTTGGTCATGATTGGTATAAACACAGCATAGGTGTTTAAATCACTCTGGGACCATCAGCAACATCCTCACAGCATTTCCAACAGGACTAGACTGATAGATAGAGTTGATACTGTTTTCCCATGACAGTGAAGAGCTGCTATCCCTAACAAAACAAAACAAACAAACAAACAAACAAAAAAAACAATGTATATTTTTAAATTGGGCGTTTTAGCATCCCATTTTATCTAAATGCCGATTCAGACGCTTTTCTACCCTGGAAAAGAAACCAGACACTAGAACCTGCTTCTTAAGAAAAATGGCTGAACTCTAATCGCCCTTCTGGACAAGAAAGCTTGACAGAGATATTCATCCTGCATCAACCCTAACTAACAACTGATAATAAAATCAGTCATTTTAATCATTGACAGAAGCTGCTCTATAAAACTTTCCTTCATCTCTCCCTCGTTCTCTTACTTTGCTTTTCTTCACTGTAAGCTGTATGATAATTCTTTGGATTATAAGTCACTTCCACTGTCTTCACTCACCTGGAAATAAATTATTTTTAAGTACGGAGCCTGGATGAGTGCAACCTTTTTACCCCAGTTTAGTTTCATTTTCCAACTCCAGCCTCAGCTCTTTGGCTCTGTGCACACAATGCTTCCACATTTCACCTCAGACTGCACGTCACATTCTGGTGAACCTGACAGACACATGAGAGAGGACGGAGATGGTATCCCACTCCTCACAGTTCAACCGGTGTTTGTTAGAATCAACAAAATTAACCATCAACGATGTGCAGAGGATGATGAGGATGTGCACAAAGGCTTCACACCTGGCAATGGAAAGTGTCTCCTCATGCGTCTCGTCTGTCCGTCTTTGAAAAAAGTATGGAAGCTGAGCACCAAACAAGACAAACCCGGACAAACCTAGACAAAACTACTATTTACACGTATAATTTGATGAAAATATGCATCAGTACAAGTATCAATGACAGTTGCACTGTCATGATTATGTTGTTTGATATCTGTTTGTCCTGTTTTTTGTTTTGTTTTGTTTTGTTTTGTTTTTTTAATGATGCTGCTCCTTATGCCTTTTAAATTGCCCCTCGGGTATAAATACAGTGTTTTGAATTGAATTGTATTTCAAATGTAGAACGTCAGAATATAGGCAGGTTGACTTGTGATTATGTAATATATAACAGTAACGATCTCATAACTCCCTGCAAGATCTGAGGCCCCATGTGAAGGAGGGAGGCAGTGCAGTCTTTATATAAGGAGTGAACAGGTGAACTTAATCAGGTAAACGAGGGTCAAAACTAGAGCAAATTATCAACAAGAAAAGGGGAGAAAAGGAAGTGAGGTAAAGGAAGTGAGGCAGGTACCAAGGTGCATTCTGATGAACTGTGAAAGGCATTACATAGGGTGGAAAAGGGAGTGAGGGAGTAAATAAATACAGGATTGTGGTTTCTTCAGTACAAAGATCATTTTTTTATTGTTAGAAATCAGAGCCTGAGGTCCAGAGCTGAAGGCCTTACTGACGCTGTAACAGATACGCAGCGTGTGTTGATGGTGAGGCGCTCAAAGTGAAAGCCAGGCCGGTCCAGAGCAGGACTGATGCTGATGCTGCTGTGTTTTGGTGTTTTGTTCTCAGTGAGACATGAACAGAGGCTGCAGCTCCGACTGACACTCAGCAGCTGGAAGGAAAATACAAGCAGCCTCTCTGGATATTCATGAACACTGTCAACACAAACTGAGAAATGTGGCATCAGCACATTTGTGATAAATGATCTCAGCTTCCAGTTTCAACTAAATCAAAGGAGAAGTCAAAAGATTTCACCTTTGAAATGGATCAAACCTGGAATGAACAGCCAATAACTAATCAGTCATTACAATCACAATAATACATTTAAAACACGTGCTCTTAATAAATTCACATTTCTCCCAGGTACTGTCTTTTTAAATCTAGCATTTCTCTATATGATCATTGTTTGGATTGTAAGTCACTTCTTCTGTTTGGTTTTAGTAGCTCTGTGTGAATCAAATAGAGCTACAGTCTCTCTTTCTACCAGTTTATTTTTACACAACCTCAATTTTTCAACTCTACCTAGTAACCCCAAAAAAATCACCCTTTTCTGAATTTCTATTGGCCAGTTCGTGTACAGCCCATTTGTGACTGCTTCCTCTGAGCGCGACACACACGCAGACCGGAGGGGAAGTTTGATCAGACAGACGATTTATCAAATATTGTGAATTTTATTTCTTAAACAGATCAAGATGAAGAAGTTCATGCTGTTGCTCCTCTTCTGTCATGTCGTATCTCCAGGTAAGATCAGCAGATATAAGTAAGACATAAAATAAATAAGATAAAACACAGGACAGAGAAGAAGTTAATAAAATAAAATAAAATAAAATAGGGTGAATTCCAGCAGAATAAGGCTTTGCGATGCCCTGTCGATGCTTTAATTCGTAGTCTATCACACTCTTGAGTCACATCATTGAACTTAGAATAATATTTTGCTTTACCAGTCAGTGTGTGCGCGTGTGTGTGTGTGTGTGTGCGTGTGTGTGTGCGCGTGTAGGAAAACCCCGAAAAGCACAGAGCAAGGATCTATATTTTATAGCAGCTTGCCTGGTCAGAGGGAGTGAAATGACAGCACTTTAGAGATTAGTCGAAGGATTTTATTCTCAAAGTGAGGAGAACAGTCTACATACGTGGGAGTGCCTGTCAGTGTGTGTGGCTGTGTGCAGTTTCTAAGGGAAGAAAAATGGAAATAAATAAATGAACAATACAAGTAACTAACTCACTAATCTGTCTTTCTAATCACAAACACATTTTTTAAAAATCTGCTCTTAAAAAACAACACATTTCTCCCTGGTGAAATTTTTTTCATCTGTAAGGTCATTCTTTGGATTATAAGTCACTTCTTCTGTCTTCCCTCTGGTTTTCTGCTTTTCCCTCTTTCTGTTTTTGCTGTCAATGTTTTTGATGTAGAAATAAATGATTGTTGTGCTGTTTTTCTCTTTGTAAGCGGCTCTGCGTCACTAAAATATTAGAGCTTCAGTCTCTCTTTCTACCAGAGTTTAGTTTTACTTTCACTTAACAACCTGAATTCTTCAAATCTGCCTAGTAACCAATGACGTTGCAGCCTTTCAGATTTTTCTATTGGCCAGTCGGGTTCTTGTCCCGCCCAGTTGTGCCGTGAGGCTCATTAGACAGACTGCGTCCTCTGGTCGAGACACAAGCAGCCAGCGGGGCTGAGAGGAATATTTCACCGCTCAGACTTATTGATTATTGGGAAATTTATTTCTTTCTCAAATCAAGATGAAGGAGTTTATTTTGTTGCTCCTCTTCTGTCATGTTGCATCTCCGGGTAAGATCACATTTTAAATCTCTCCTCTAATTTCACATTAAGTTGCTTTAGTAGATCTTCACATCTGAACTTGATAAGACCTGTGTTGGCCAAACCGCGTACATTTTAATATTCCAGATATTTGTTGAATCCAGGCTGGAATGGGTGTGAATTTTAGTCTCTAACGAATAGAAAAAGATCTTTAATGTGCACAAGTGGAGATTTGACTTCTGCTGCGCAAGTCCATATGAAATTAGGAAAATTACATAAAATGAAATGAGAGAAAACACGAGACATTAAAGAAGCAGATAAAATGTAATAAAAATAAAGGAATGATTAACTAAAGCCTGTCAATTCTTTAATTAATAGATCGTCATACTTTCGATTCGTGGTACCGAGCTTATTGTCATCGTGTGCGATACCAGACTGTGTGTGTGTGTGTGTGTGTGTGTGTGTGTGTGTGTGTGCGCGTGTGTGCGTGCGTGCGTGCGTGCGTGCGTGTTACCAGCACAGTCTGAGTTTTTAACAGTACCAGTGAGCGCCATGTGAGGGCGCTGTGTTCATGTTGCAGCTGAAGCCAAACGCCTTCCCTCTGCGCTCACACTGACTGATCTGACGCTGAGCTGCTCAAACTTGTTCTCATCTTTAGCTTTTCCTTTCTTTTCTTTTTTGTGCTCAGCTGTGTCCTGTTACAGTTTTCTGTTTTCACTAAATGTGTCTGTTTTTTATCTTGTTGGACTCAGTTCACCTCCTGATTTCTTTTTTAGTCGCTCACTGTTTTAATCTGTAAATCTTTGACTTTCCCTGAAGCGCTTCAGGGGACAGGCGCTGTAAATTAACATCTGCTATAAACACCACGACACTCACACTGATGAACTCCTCTCACAATGTATCTGTCCATATCAAATAGACCTGAAATACATAAAGAATAATTGTCTGTATGAGTAAAAAAATATTATTAAAGGTGGAAGTAACTAATTACATCGTTTTATTTTAATCTTTCATTGTACTTTTAGTATTTTTAATAATATAAATTTTGACTTATTCAGCATAAAATCTTTTTTATTTAAATATTACACTTCAGCATTTTAAATCATATCCTTTGCAGAGAAAAAAAGTATTTTGTCTGTAAGCGACAAACTGGACACACTGTAAATCGACATACACAGTGAGCAACAAAGATAAATTTATTTTATAATTAAAAAGAAGCAGTTGAAAACAAAAACTAAATTCTCTTTTTCTGAGAAGTGGCTCATTACCTTTTAGGAGCTACATTTCATTTCACTGAAGCAGATTTTTCAACAGTTTCTTTTTTTAATATCAACAATGCAGGACAGCAACGTATGTCTCTAATTAATAGAAATATAAGACATAATTGTGAACAAATAATCACTTCCATTTATTAGATATAAAGATTGATATTAAGATTTATTGCCAATAAAATGTGATTCATATCTTTTAAACAATACTCTGAAGTGGTTCAGATGTCAGGCTAACATAAAGAGAGTGAACTGATGATTGGTATTTTCAGATTTAGATGAAAAAACTCCTGGAATTACTGAGGAGCATTTGAGAAGTTTCATTTTGTCTCGAAATATCCAGGTTTAAAAATTATGTGTTTATGATTGAAATTATTTGCAACATCAAGAAAATAAAATCAATTTTGAGGGCAGAATCATCTGTTTTATTTATTTATTTATTAAAATTATATAGGTCATAAATTTCAGGGAGAAAAATATTCTGAAAACGTAACACACTTTTTTTGCGTTGGGGAAAAAAAAAATAACACTTCATGTATTTCACATTTAAATCTGAGAATGTGTGAAAAATGACTGCGCTTTTAACAAAATTATTGAAAATTGTCCACAAAACACTAATATGTCGTTATTGTTGTTGTTGTTTGTCTTTAACATGAATATCAATATCAGTTTTGATGTTTTTTGCCTGTAGTTGTGGAACAGAAACGATATTTTCTGTTCAGGCAGGTGGTTTTGTTTTATGATGCCAAATGTTTCTGGTTGATAAATTGATAAATGTGAGTGACAGTTGTTCTGTGTTTGTCTCACAGTGCTTCACTCCATGAAGTATTTCTACACGGCTTCGTCTCAAGTCCCAAACTTCCCAGAGTTTGTGGAAGTCGGTTTGGTTGATGATGTTCAGATGGTTCACTATGACAGCAACACACAGAGAATGGTGCCCAAACAGGACTGGATGGAGAAGGTCACAGGTTATCTTCCTAACTACTGGGACAGAGAAACTCAGAGGTGTCAGAGTGAACAGCCAGTCTTCAAAGTCAACATTGACACCTTGAAGAAACGCTTCAACCAAACTGGAGGTTTGTTTACGTTTCTCTTTCTGCTGATAAAATGTTTTTTCATCAAAAATTGTTGTAAAGTTACAGACGTAGCTTCACACACACACACACACACACACACACACACACACATGCGCGCGCACACACACACACACACACACACACACACACACACACACACACCTTCATCACAATTTGTCTCACACACACAAAGACACATTTTATCACACAACTTTTAACTCTGTCTCTCACTCACACACACACACACACAAACTCATACACACACGCGCACACACACACATACAAACACACACACACATTTTGATCTCTCTCTGTTGTCTCTCTCTCTCACACACAGAAATCATTCTCTGACATGTAATTTTACATACAAACACACACACATACACACATATACAAACATACACGCACACACACACATACGAACACACACGCACACACACATACACACAGACCTACAAACACGCACGCACGTACACACACACACACAATCATCACAATTTCTCTCTCTCTCGCTCTTTCAAACACACTCACACACAAACTCACACACATTCTTTTTTCACACACACACACACAAACACACACACACACCATCGCAATTTCTCTCTCACGCACACACACACATAAACAAACACACATTTTGCACAACTTTTAACTCTGTTTCTCACTCACATACACACAAACACACACGCACACACACAAACTCATACACACAGACCCACACACACACACACACAAATTTTGTCACACAATTTTGATCTCTCACAGAAATCATCCTCACATGTAATTTTACATACAAACACACACACACACGTACACACACACACACACGTACACACACACACGCACACACACACACATACAAACACACGCATGCACACACACACCATCACAATTTCTCTCACACACACATATGAACAAACACACATTTTGTCACACAACTTTTAACTCTGTTTCTCACTCACACACACACACACACACACACACACACACATACACAAACTCACACAGACCTTCACACACACACATTTTGTCACACAATTTTGATCTCTCTCTGTTGTCTCTCTCACACACACACAGAAATCATCCTCTGACATGTAATTTTACATACAAACACACACACACACACACACACACACACACACACACACGTACACACACACACACACACATACAAACACACACGCACACACACACATACAAACACACACGCGCACACACACACACATACAAACACACACACACGGACACATACACAGACATACAAACACACACACACACACACACACAATCATCACAATTTCTCTCTCTCGCTCTTTCACACACACACACACACACACACACACATTCTTTCTTCACACACACACGCACGCACGCACACACCTTCATCACAATTTCTCTCTCACACACACATATAAACAAACACACATTTTGTCACACAACTTTTAACTCTGTTTCTCACTCACACACACACACACAAACTCATACACACACACACATACAAACAAACACACACACAAACTCATACACACAGACCCTCACACACACACACACACACACACTCATACACACACACACACACACACACACATACAAACACACGCATGCACACACACACAATCATCACAATTTCTCTCTATCTCTCGCTCTTTCACACACACACACACACACACACACACACTCAGACATTCTTTTTTCACACAAACGCAAACACACACACACACACACCTTCAACACACCTTCATCACAATTTCTCTCTCACACACACATATAAACAAACACATTTTGTCACACAACTTTTAACTCCGTCTCTCACTCTCTCACACACACACACACACACACACACACACACACACACACACACACACACACACACAGAAATCATCCTCTGACATGTAATTTTACATACAAACACACACACACACACACACACACACACACACACACACAGTGGTGGGCGATATGACGATTTATATCGTAGGTACGATAGAAAAATGTCTCTCGCGTCATTTCTCTTCTATCGTTTCTATTTTATCAGTTCAAGCTAATTTTCCCAGTGTCGGCTGATGTGAACGTGTTATTGTTGTCACTGGTCGCCAACATGAACTCAGATTATGAAACAAACAAGAATAAAAAATTATTTTTGCAAAGAAGATACCATTCTGTGGACTCTGCGTTTCTGGTTTTGCGACACTACGCTGCTTTACGTTATTCACGTGGTACCACACACACACGGGAATACAACACACAACAACACACACGGGAATACAACACACAACAACACACACGGGAATACAACACACAACAACACACACGGGCGAGCAGAGACATGAAAACATGGAGGAGGAAGAAGGCTTAGAAAATGCATCATTCTCACAGCCGACACCCACAGAGCCCCAGGAGCCCAAATCAAACTTACACCAAGAAGAGGGGGTACGTCTGTGGTTTGGCTACATTTTGGGTTCAAGGCCTCAGACACGGAGCAGAAAACCGTGAAATGCAAACTGTGCCACAAGACCGTCCCCTCGCCTGACGCCAACACAACAAACCTCTTCTGTCGCCTGCAGAAGAAACACGAGAGGGAGCACACACACGTTCAAAAGTTGTGTGTCAACAAAGAAAGAAGTGAAACAGCCGGGCCAAGTCGGGTGAAGAAACGCTGCTACACTCAACAGAAGCTGCAGGGGTCTTTAGCGCGAGGCTCACCGTGTGAGAAAAATTCACGACGCCATAAACAACTCAGTGATGGCGTCAGGCGTTTGCTCTGTAAAGGAGCTCTCCTGATTGATCTGGTTGACAAGCCGGTCTTCAGAGAGCTCATGGAACCAGCCGATCCACGGGACAAAACGCCAAGTCCAAATAAGTTACAGATTGTAGAAACTTGAAGTGGTGTACTACTAAAATATTTGTTTTTATTGCAGTTGTTTACTTTGTGCACTTGTCATTGTCAAGAAAGCATCATAAAAGTGCACTTTAATTGTTTATTTTGATTATTCTTGGAATTGTCCAGTTAAGTTTGATTTTGATACCAGTTATTTAAAATGTGATTCCAGTACATTTGTGCAAAAATGTGGAGGCTGTGGTTGATCTTCCTCTCTGCCTCTTCTGTTTATTTTATATTGTTGCCCTCCTGTGCAGCCGTCTCATTTGTGACAGTTTTGTTTAACGTCACTTCCAAATAAAGTGAGAAAAGTCAGCAGTTTCTGTAGTAGGATGTTGTAGAGGACGTTTTCAAGTTATTCTATGAAAAACTATAACGTGGTATATCGTGGTCTGTCGTTATCGTGATATAAAATGGTCCATATCGTGATAGAAGATTGTTTTCATATCGCCCACCCCGACACACACACACACACGCTCACACACACTCACACATAAACACACATTTTGTCACACGACTTTTAACTTTCTCTGTCTCACGCACAATTTCTCTCTCTCTCTCTCTCTCTCTCTCACACACACACACGTACACACACACACACACACACACACACACACAATCCTCTCAGACAAATTTACTTAGAAACACACACTGCGTTTCTGTTACACACACACCTCTCTTTTTTGCTCTCTTTCTCATGCACACACACATTATTTTTTTTTACACACAGACACACACACACACCATCACAATTTCTTTCTCTCTCGCTCTTTCACACAAACACACACACGCATACACACACACCATCACAATTTCTCACACACACACAAACACACACATGCAAACACACATGTACAAACTCACATGTACAAACTCACACACACACACACACACACACACACACAGAAATCATCCTCTGACATGTAATTTTACATACAAAAACACACACACACCTACGGGTGAGCAGCATAGCCAATAAATAAAATCTTAATTTTTTTTCCCAAACTTTTCTTGATTAATATTTTTAATATGCATTTTTTTTAAAATAGATTTTTCTTGTTTTACTCTAAACAAACTAAAAACAGATGAAACACAATTAAAATCAGTGTTTTCTTCAATAAAACAACAAACACAGTGTGTGAGGCTGTATTGACTTGTCGGTGTGTGTGTGTGTGTGCGTGTGTGTGTGTGCAGTAACAGCTCTTCATGAAGAAACAACAGCAAGGCTCTCATTACTGCACATAACACTTTATATACATATAAATATCAGCAATGAACAATTCATCAGAACATTATCAGAATCACAATAAGGCCAAGTGTCATATCCACATGACAGCAGCTGCAGTTTGGTGTTAAAGGTCAAATGTGTGACAAAACATTGTTGTAAATAAAGTTTGAACTACAAATCATATTTCCCAGATGTAAGAAAACATGTTTGTCTGGTACACATCCCAGAAAAAAACACACACACACATTATCGTCATTTTAATATGTTTTTCTTTTCAAATTAAAATTATGATGAAAAAATATAATTCCCAATAAAATCAAAATGTTTTGTTTTCACAGTTTCAGCTGTTTGATATTGAACTTTTATTGCTTCACACACCTGACAAACACACAGGAAACACACACACACACACACACACACACACACACACACACACACACACACACACACAATCATTACTAATACTGAGACTACTGGATGTTTGTCTAATTTTCCCATAATAATCAACAACGATTATATAACTTTATCTCCATTTGATTAGATCATACTGTGTGTGTGTGTGTGTGTGTGTGTGTGTGTGTGTGTGTGTGTGTGTGTGTGTGTGTTCGTTCCTGCATCTCACATGAAGCTGCCTCCTTCATCAGATCTCACTCTGGTTTACTGCAGACTCTGTCTCTGTCTCTCTCTCAGGTGTCCACATTGTCCAGGTGATGTACGGCTGTGAATGGGACGATGAGACTGGAGCCACTAATGGTTTTCGTCAGTATGGTTATGATGGAGAAGACTTTATAGCTTTTGACCTGATGACAAAGACATGGATCGCTCCAACACCACAGGCTGTCATTTCCAAAAACAAGTTAGACAGAGAGACAGGTCAGAATGAGTACTGGAAGAACTACCTCACCCAGGAGTGCATTGATTGGCTGAAGAAGTATTTGGGCTATGGGAGGAGCACTCTGCTGAGAACAGGTAGACTCACCTGACCTGATGTCTGTGATGTTCACAGCTATGTTCATATGCCTCTTCTGTTTTTAATATAACCCTAACCCTGTCTTCTACTTTTCCTCCCTTCTATTATTGCTCTCCTTCCCTCCACCCCCCTCTCTCTCTCCCCCCCCCTCTCTCTCTCTCCCTCTCTCTCTCTCTTTCTCTCCAGAGAGTCCCTCTGTCTCTCTCCTCCAGAAGACTCCCTCCTCTCCAGTGACCTGCCACGCTTCAGGTTTCTACCCCAACAAAATCATGTTGTTCTGGAGGAGAGACGGAGAGGAGCTTCATGAGGACGTGGACCACGGAGAGATCCTCCACAACCACGATGGAACCTTCCAGAAGAGTGTTGACCTGGACGTTTCATCAGTCAAACCTGAAGACTGGGGGAGGTACAGCTGTGTGTTTCAGCTCTCTGGTGTCAACGAGGACATCGTCACCAAACTGGACCCAAAAGTGATCAAGACCAACTGGGGCAGGACGGAGATCAAACGTGATGGAGGTGGTAAAGACACGTCTCGTCTACTTGACTTGTAGTTCATGAGTTTTCTTTTGATCGTTCTCTGCTGGATTATTTCTCTCCTTATCATTTTTTGGCATTTAGTTTAATTCAGTCATCCAGGGCAATTTAGATTTTATTAGTCTTGTTGATGCATCTATTACAAGTCCCAGGTTATGTTTTCTCTTGCACTGCAGTTTGTATGGACTGTATATGGTTCATATATGTTCCTTCATGGTGGCATAGTTTATTTCTCTGATGGAACAAATTAGTGTTACGTCTTCTTTACAATGAAACCATTCAGACAACCGGACAGTTTTTAACTTTGACAGCAGTAAAGGTAACCACAAGTGTTGGTCAGCTCACTAAAACACATTCAGCATCTCCTTTTCATATGACATCCTCTCTAAACTTGAAATACTAACAAATAAACATAATCTGATCTGATTTTAGCTCCAGATTCTCCCTCAGAGTTTCCCACTCGTGTTGTTGTTGGTGTTGTTGTCGGCCTTCTGGCCCTGGTGGTGATCTGCATCGCTGGATTCATCTTCTGGAAAAAGAGAAACAATGGTGAGAGAAGAGTTTCTTTCTTTAACAGAGTTCAGTTTTTAATTGTTAACACACCTGCCTGTGACACTTTGAGTACTGTTTGTGTTCTGTAACCTCATATTTTGTGTGTGGTGCTTCTGGTAATGCAAACTCCATGAAATGTAAATCTTCAGAATACATTTGTCATATCTAGTAATATTGATGCACATAATAGAGAATGTTCTTCTGTTTAAATATGAATTTTAATTTGTTCATAATTGTCTAATACTGTAATTTCTTGTTTGTATTTCAGGGTTTGAAAAAGCAGACAGTAAGTATTCTGGCCTAGTGACCTATAGTTTTTTTAATCAGAAGGACAGACACTCATAATCCCTCAGCAGTAATCGTTCATGACCAGTTCTGTTCCTCACTTTGTTCATTTCAAATTAAATCATCTGACTTTGTGTTGTGTTTGTAGCTTCGGACGGTTCGACTTCATCTGTCGAAGCTGCACCTCTTAACCGAGCACAGTGAGTACCTCATCATGTACCAGACTCCTGAACTGGCAGCTCATTCACAGATATATAAGAAGATATTCTTTCTTTCTTTCCTAAATAATGGATTCCTGTGATGTGAAAACACACTTTAGACTTGTGGATCACATGAAGTTCATATTTCAAATTCAAACAGTGGTCATGATGAAAGTTTTTATCCTGTTTCTTATGTGGAAAAGCAGATTATATCTCCACTTCAGACACAGATCCTAATATCTCATGATAACTGAAAGCAAATTGATGAATATGAATATTTTACCAAGCCTGTCTGTTCCTCTGTCCTGACAGGGAGAATCAGTGAAGACAAGATGGATGGTGGATTCCAGGAAGTCATCAAGGCATCAAAAAATATTTTTCTTTCTTAGAGAGCATATTCTCTAAATTGAATCAAGAATGCACATTAACTAAACTTGTTTTATTGAAACATGATATTTGAGAAAGTTTTAGGACAAAACAAATGAGTTAAAATTGCTTTGATCCACTGGCCAAAAAAAGATAAAAGAAAATGTTTTGTATTCATTCATCATGTAAACTGTGTTCCTGCATTCATGCTCCATGCCTATACTATGTTATGCAGATTTTCTTCCTTAAATGAGAGAGTCTGAATTGGCAGAAATATGACTGGACATATAAATCTGTATCAGTAACATCAGCAGAGTAGGGCTGGGCAATATGGACAAAATCAAATATCACTTTTTTAAAAAAATACTTCCTTATGGGATAACTATTGTTGGTTTCACAAAATCTTCACACTGATATGACCAGGCAGGTTGAGGGAAACAGCTGCAACCCTCTAATAATTTCACAAAACTGCATCCCTTTAATGAAGCCTTTAAGTTTTTTATCTAGTGAAGTGGGTTTTGTTGTTCAGTGGGTAATACTCATCAGATTTTGTGTATAAATGTTAAAATGAGTAAAGATGAATTTGACATGAAATCCAGTTTTGTAAACTGTATTTCCTTGCACAGCGTTACACTTTGCTCTTGTTTTTCTGGAGCAGCTTTTATCTTTTATTTGACTGCTTTATTCTGTGGCTCTTATTTGGTCTGGCTCATTTGGGATTTGATTTGTTTTATGACATTCCAGTTTGAAGTGTGTGTGTGTGTGTGTGTGTGTGTGTGTGTGTGTGTGTGTGTGTGTGTGTGTGGGGAGAGGTTTTGTATGACATCCCCTTTGCGAGTGCACTATGTACAGAATATGGGTTTGATGATTTAATAAAATATTTCTGAAATGTTTCTGTTTCTTTATTCTTTATTATTCTTTTTCATAGTTTTAGAATAAAAAAAATATGCTTCATGTATCCATATAACTAACATACAAAATTTTAGATAGATAGATGTAGATACACTATATTACCAAAAGTATTCGCTCACCCATTCAAATGATCAGAATCAGGTGTCCTAATCACTTGGCCTGGCCACAGGTGTATAAAATCAAGCACTCAGGCATGCAGACTGTGAAACAAGACATTTGTGAAAGAATGGGCCGCTCTCAGGAGCTCAGTGAATTCCAGCGTGGAACTGTCATAGGATGCCATCTGTGCAACAAATCCAGTCGTGAAATTTCCTCGCTCCTAAATATTCCACAGTCAACTGTCAGCTCTATTATAACAAAATGGAAGCGTTTGGGAACAACAGCAACTCAGCCACGAAGTGGTAGGCCACGTAAAGTGACGGAGAGGGGTCAGCGGATGCTGAAGCGCATAGTGCAAAGAGGTCGCCGACTTTCTGCACAGTCAATTGCTACAGAGCTACAAACTTCATGTGACCTTCAGATTAGCCCAAGTACAGTACGCAGAGAGCTTCATGGAATGGGTTTCCATGGCCGAGCAGCTGCAGCCAAGCCACACATCACCGAGTGCAATGCAAAGCGTCGGATGCAATGGTGTAAAGCACGCCGCCACTGGCCTCTAGAGCAGTGGAGACGCGTTCTCTGGAGTGATGAATCACGCTTTTCCATCTGGCAATCTGATGGACGAGTCTGGGTTTGGAGGTTGCCAGGAGAACGGTACATTTCAGACTGCATTGTGCCGACTGTGAAATTTGGTGGAGGAGGAATTATGGTGTGGGGTTGTTTTTCAGGAGCTGGGCTTGGCCCCTTAGTTCCAGTGAAAGGAACTTTGAATGCTTCAGGATACCAAAACATTTTGGACAATTCCATGCTCCCAACCTTGTGGGAACAGTTTGGAGCGGGCCCCTTCCTCTTCCAACATGACTGTGCACCAGTGCACAAAGCAAGGTCCATAAAGACATGGATGACAGAGTCTGGTGTGGATGAATTTGACTGGCCTGCACAGAGTCCTGACCTGAACCCGATAGAACACCTTTGGGATGAATTAGAGGGGAGACTGAGAGCCAGGCCTTCTCGACCAACATCAGTGTGTGACCTCACCAATGCGCTTTTGGAAGAATGGTCAAAAATTCCTATAAACACTGTCCTCAACCTTGTGGACAGTCTTCCCAGAAGAGTTGAAGCTGTAATAGCTGCAAAAGGTGGACCGACATCATATTGAACTCTATGGGTTAGGAATGGGATGGCACTTCAGTTCATAGTATGAGTAAAGGCAGGTGAGCGAATACTTTTGGTAATATAGTGTATATAGCAAGGGTCTGTTAAAACCAAAGCGACCTTCTGATACGTTGATGAATACACACAAATTTCCAGGACCAAAGTCACAGATTATAATAATCTTTTATTATGATTTCTCTCGTGTATATTTAGGAGGACAATAAAAAAAACGTTTCTCCACCAACTTTAAAGTAACACCAAAATTTCCCAACCAACTTTTCTCCTTCATGTTTTGACCAGAGGAGAAAAATGCAAGTTTAAATTGGACTGTTAAATCTTAGTGTTGTAAATACTGGCAAATATACAATGTTTGGACACACACACACACACACACACACACACATACATATGCAAACTGTGATCTCTGTCCTGGTGCCAGTAAAGCACACTGAATTAAACTTAGCATTAGACTTAGAGTCTACAAGCAAAAAGAAAGTAAATTAAACTTTTCAAAGTTTTAAAATATTTTGTGATTTAACTTTATTTTGAAATTCAGTGAGGGTTTAGTATTCATTAATTATTCATAAGTTATTTTTGCTTTGATTCTTGATAAAGCTGACAGACAAGTGAATTTCATGGTCCAGAGCACCTCCACTGATTCTCTTGTTTTCATGGGTGCAACTTTCTGGAGGCGCAGAATAAGAGGCTGGACTGAACTTTACACTGAAGGAAAGTCATCATGAGGATATGAAACAAAATGCAGGATAAAGAGTCTGCCACGTCTTCAGGATAAAGGAGAAAAAACAGAGCATGTTTATTGTTTTGTGTTTGACTGTGTGTGTGTTCTGTGTGTTAATTAGCATTAAAACAAACATATAGTGACACCCTGCCAGCTACAGCAAGCAAACACACCTGTACAGCCTGATGGTGTTTTCATCAGACTGTAACATCTGTCAGAGCAACAAAACATTTGATAGGACAAAAATTAAACAAGACACTAGAACAAGGTGTGTCAGCTGACTGGCATGTTGAGGAGGAGAAGGAAAGAGGTCAGAGCGCGGTGTAGGAGGTTCACTTTTTACAACTTACCCAGATACAGTATGAACAGCATAAACCTGAGCTGCTCTTGCATCTGACTTCATCTCCTACATCATGTCACACACTGAGGCATCAGCCTGGGCTGTAAGAGACATGAACTGAACTGTTTTGTGTCTCCACATGGACTGTCTTTGGTGTCATGAACCTGCTCAAAACCTGGGAAACTATGATGAGAATTTAAAATCACTTTTTAAAAATTAGTTGATCACTTTCACACCACAGCCTGAGCTCTTGTGTTGACAAATCAGAGCCCAACAGGAAGTCACATGACATCCTCATCAGGTGATTTCACTCCCACAATTCAGAGGTGAAATACATCATCTGTCCAGAGGTGGCGCTGTGACACTGCTGCTTCCTCTGTGATGTCACATGACATGGTTGTGTAGCTGAGCCTGACCTCTGACCTTGCTGTGTGGAGGCAGGAAGTGAAGAGAGAATTTCCCTGCAGAGATCAGTCAGATTATTATCAGATTGCTGTCAGATTAAGACTGTGTGCTGGAAGGGGGGAGAGACTAGTGCGGGAAGTCGGAAGCAGACGGACGGTTGGAGGGATATTCAAAGACTACTTGCTGAACTAAAACTGGGACTGGTTTGTGGTTTCTGACTTCTTTCTGGTTCAAGGATAACGAGCTTGGATTACGGACCTTGAGAACAGCTGGCAGGCTTCCCCACTGGGGTGAGCTAGGCTGCTATGCCTCCAGGAGGTAGCCAAAAAGAAATGAGGAGGAGTGGCCGTAAAAGCACCGATAAAGCCCAGAAAAGAGACAGGTCCGCCAATGGTAGTGAGAGTGAAGATTCTCTAGACATAAGGAAAGTGTCGAAAATGGATGTCAGTGCTGAATTTAAGTTTATCATTAAATTTAAGGATAGAAGTGACAAGGCCTTGAACCCTCTCAGGCTATCGGATGAGCTAAAAAATAAAATGGGAAAAGGTTTGCTGAATGTGAAAATGCTGTTGAATGGTAACATACTTGTGGTTTGTAAAAGTGATGCTCAGAGGCAAAATGCCATGAAGGTTCGTCAGCTGCTAGAAAGGCCTATTGAGTGTTTCATACCTGGCCAGGCTCAAAAAGCCAAAGGAGTGATGTATGTAAGCCCTGAGGTATCAGAGAGTGCCTTACTAAAAGAGTTGAAAGGAGCTGAGGTTGAAGAAGTTCATCGGCTCAAGGAATCTGGCACAGCAGTATTGATAACCTTTAGGGGAGACACTGTGCCAGCTAGAATGAGTTTGGGGTACATGAGTTATCCAGTACGGCAATATGTGCGCCCCCCTCTGCGCTGCTTCAAATGCCAGTGCTTTGGTCATGTGGCAGCAGCCTGCACAGGAAGCCAAAGATGTGGGAAATGTGGAGGCAATCATGAATTTAAACAATGTCAAAGTGTGGATGTTAAATGTTGTAACTGTGGGGGAAACCGTATGTCCTCCTTCAGAGGGCGCAAACACCATTTAAGGGCTGCTGAAAAAGAGACAGTGAAAATTGAAGGCAAACCTTCATATGCAGAAGCAGTGAAGAAGGTGGGGGGAGCAGGGGACCCTGGTAGACATGTGGCAGCTGCTGCACCCTCTGTGATGCCGCCTGGTAGGGAGGCAAGAGGACAAATGGTGGGAACCCAGTCATGTTTTGCTTTCATGGTTGATGTGTTGTGGGCTGTTAGGGGTCAAACAAGGAGATCTGATATCATCAGGGTGGTGGTGGAAGCTGGAGAGAGATTCCTGGAGGAGAAATATCTAGGCCCAGAAGAGCTGCACAACTACATGAGGCAGAGGGCAGAGCAGTATGAGAGGGGAAGGAGAGAAAGAAGCTGTACGGATAGAAGTGAGGAAGGTATGGAAGACGCTTTTGAAGATGATTGTTGAATTATTAATGTTTTTTATCCTACAATGGAATGCACGGAGTCTAATAGCAAATGGCCAAGAATTTAAAACATTTGTAGATGAATTTAAGAGTCTCCCAGAGATAATCTGTGTCCAGGAAACCTGGCTTAAACCACAGCTTGATTATGTGATTCCAGAGTATGAAAGTGTCAGATCTGACAGACATGAGAAATCGGGAGGGGGGTGTGCAGCATTTATTCAATCTAATCTGCAATTGCATTAAAGTCTACCTTAGAATGTGTGGCCGTCAGGGTATGGGGGCAACACAGCTGGGAATACATTGTTAACTTCTATAACCCTTGTAAACAGCTAAATATTACTGAATTAGAGAGCATTATGGAGCAGGTAGGGACCCCAGTTATCTGGGTGGGGGATTTTAATGCACACAATCCTTTATGGGGCAGTTCAGCCAAAGATAATAATGGTTATACAGTGGAAGAACTCATGGACAGGTGGGAGTTAATTTGTTTAAATGATAGTAGACCCACAAGGTTTGATGTTAGGACAGGAAATCTATCTCACATAGACCTAGCATTAGTAACTGGAGATTTGGCAAGGATTGGAGAATGGGACCCCTTGGACTGCTATACAATAGGCAGTGATCATTTTCCGATTCTGTTGAGATTCGGCAAGTCCTTACAAGTAGAGAAGCAGAAAAGTTCAGGATTTTTTAAGTACCATAAAGCAGATTGGGAATTGTTCAGGGATAACTGCAATGAAGCCATTGTAAGGGTGAAAGGTGAAGGATCACTTGATGAGTGGAATAACAGTCTGTGTGAAATGATCATGAATAGTGCAAGTAAAAGTATTCCAATAAGGAAAATGTCAAAAAGGAAAATCAGTGTACCATGGTGGAATAGTGAGTGTACCAAAGCTGTGAGAAATAGAAATTGTGCATATCGAGCGCTAAGGAAATATCCGACAGAAAATAGAGCTATTGAATATAAAAGATTAAGGGCAAAAGCACAAAGGGTGATTAAGTCAGCTAAAAAGGAATGTTGGAGGAAATATTGTGGAGGACTGAGTGTGGTAACATCAGTAACTGAAATATGGCGGGCAGTACGCCGTATGTCTGGGGTGTATAGGAAATCTGAAATTCCGGTTTTAGAGAATGAGGGAATGTTTGCAATGAGTGATATTGAAAAAGCAAAAGTGTTTGAGAACAAGTTTAAAGCAGTTCATGGTGGTGAAAATGGAGATGAATGAGGAAAACACAGATGTCTGTAATTTGTATTTTTCTCAAGATGAACTACGTAGAGCAATCAGAAGAGGAAAATCATCAGCTCCTGGAAAGGATGGTATAAGCTATGAGATTGTTCAGAACTTAAATGACTTGGTGCTAGATGAAATATTATCATTAATTAATTGTGTATGGAAAGAGGGGGCTCTCCCTAGTTTGTGGAAACAAGCGGTAGTGGTTCCAATTCTAAAACCTGGGAAAGATGCTTCCACAGCTGAATCTTATAGACCTATTGCATTAACTCCAGTCCTTTGTAAAATCATGGAAAGGATGGTTACAGATAGATTAGTGTACAAATTAGAGAAAGCAGGATGGTTCACTAGCACACAAAGCGGCTTTCGGGGAGGAAGAAGTACAATGGATTCTGTGATCTCCCTTGATACTGATGTAAAGAAAGCACTGACTAATAAGGAAGTACTAATGGCAGTTTTTCTAGACATTGAAAAGGCTTATGATATGATGTGGAAAGAGGGTTTGGTTATTAAACTCTATGAGGCTGGAATAAGGGGACGCATGTTAAATTGGGTAAAGAACTTTCTGCAAAACAGGAGAATTCAAGTGAGAATTGGAAGCTCTTTCTCTGAGGGAGCAAACATTGAAAATGGCACCACACAGGGGAGTGTAATAAGTCCAGTTTTATTTAATATAATGATAAATGATATATTTCAAGATATTGATTCTGGCTTTAGGCTTTCTCTGTTTGCGGATGACAGTGCCATCTGGAAAAGAGGAAGAAATGTAAAAATGATTACTCAGTAAATTCAGGGGTCTCTGAATAAAATAGTTGCTTGGGGTGAGAAGTGGGGATTTAAGATGTCCGTGGAAAAGTCAAAATATATAGTCTTTGATAACAAGAAAGTGGAATGTGGCGGATTTAGAATATATGGACAAACATTAGAAAGAGTGAAAATGTTCAAATTTTTAGGAGTTTATTTTGACGAAAAACTTACTTGGAAAAACCAGATAGATCATGTTGTTAACAAGTGTGAAAAAGTGATTCATGTTATGCGATCTCTGTCAAGCTGCTCTTGGGGTGCGGACAGAGACACCCAAATTTTGATTTATAGAGCAATGATAAGGTCAAGACTTGACTATGGTTGTGTACGTTTTGGATCTGCAGCTAAATCGTTGTTAAAGAAACTGGATGTAATACAAGCAAAAGCTCTGAGAGTATGCTGTGGGGCCCTCCGTAGGCTACTACCCCAATCCCAGCTTTACTTGTAGAGATAGGAGAAACACCAAGATCACTGAGAAGAGAGAAACTAGGAATGCAGCATGTAGTGAAACTGAAAGGATATCAAGGTGAACATCCAACAAAATCTGTGATGAACGATGCTTGGGAGTGGGGAGCGGCAAAAGTTAAAAAAAGAAAGCTTTGTGTTTAATATGTGCAGGAAATTGGAGAAGCTGAGATTGGGAGAAGGAGTGGCCCCTCGTATCCTCTGGCCAATTGTACCGCCATGGCTCCTGCCCACTCCAGAGGTGGATTTTAGTATTTTGAATCATATGAAATCTGTTCAGAGCATTGCTTATAAAAGTATGGTTTGTAGATATATACGCACATCACCAGGGCCGCCCCTGGCCAAATTGGGGCCCTAAACGGCATTTTATTTGGAGGCCCCCCCCACACACACACACACTCAAAAATTACCGGATTTTTGGCGTGCCATCTCCCACTGACCACACAATCCCAGATGTATAATAGGAATAAAATGACGGCCTAACGACATTCCATTAAACAAACACACAGACACACACACACACACACACACACACACACACGCATATACAAACACACACACACCCACACCCACACATACAAACACACACGCACACACACACATACACACAGACATACAAACACGCACTCACACACACACAATCATCACAATTTCTCTCTCTCTCACTCTTTCACACACACACACACACACACACACACACACGCACGCACACACACACATATACACAAACTCATACACACAGACCCGCACACACACATACAAACACACACACACACACACACATTTTGTCACACAATTTTGATCTCTCTCTGTTGTCTTTCTCTCTCACACACAGAAATCATCCTCTGACATGTAATTTTACATACAAAAACACACACACAAACACACACATACAAACACACACACACACAGACACACACACACATACAGACACACGCACGCACACTCACATTCTTTTTTCACACACACACAAACACACACGCACACACCTTCATCACAATTTCTCTCTCACACACACATATAAACAAACACACATTTTGTCACACAGCTTTTAACTCTGTCTCTCACTCACACACACACACACACACACACAAACACACACACACACACAAACTCATACACACAGACCCGCACACACACACATACAAACACACACACATATTATTTCAAACAATTTTGATCTCTCTCTGTTCTCTCTCTCTCTCTCTCTCTCACACACACACAGAAATCATCCTCTGACATGTAATTTTACATACAAACACACACACACTCACACTCACACTCATACACACACACACACACACACACACACACACATAGTGGTGGGCGATATGACGATATATATCGTAGGTACGATAGAAAAATGTCTCGTGTCATTTCTCTTCTATCGTTTCTATTTTATCAGTTCAAGCTAATTTTCCCAGTGTCGGCTGATGTGAACGTGTTATTGTTGTCACTGGTCGCCAATATGCACTCAGATTATGACACAAACAAGAATAAAAAATTATTTTCGCAAAGAAGATACCATTCTGTGGACTCTGCGTTTCTGGTTTTGCGACACTACGCTGCTTTACGTTATTCACGTGGTACCACACACACTGAAAAAAATGATACTTTGGATCAACTTAAAAAATTACTGTAAGTTGTTACATCTAAATTTTTAAGTTCTCTCAAATTACATTCAGAAGTTTGTTGAACCTTAAATTTTGATTTAATATCAATCAAAATATTTGTTTAACCAAAGACAAAAATTTCCATTCACTTAAAGTAAAAATATTATTTACTATGAAGACCATAAACCATTTTTTACTTTGTTATAATGTAATTTTTCATTTTGGAAATACCTAATATTTACTATTACATTTAAGTATAGTTTTACTTTGGAATTAACTAACTGAATTGCTGTAATTTTGTTACATGCAATTCTGTTAAGTTTTCTCAAGTTAAATTTCTGATTCAGTACAAACTATAATTTTTAATTACAACAATCAACATATTTTCTTTGGTCACAAACCAAAACATTACTTAATGTAGGTCAATATAACATCATTTTTGCTTTTGAAATGAATGAAAGCTAAATTCGCTACAATATAAAGTAGAATTTTCAATTAAGACACAACTAAAAACATTGTTACAGTCAATGTTTAATTAAGCGCACTTACAATAAATGAAGACAGGATGTTTTTCCTTCAAAAGACCTTGTTTATTATGATATACATCACCTTTTCTATTTACTAAAAAAAGAAAAAAAAAAAAAAAAAAGGACACCAAAAAGCTTTATAAAACCCACAATGAATTTTGCAGCCAATAAAGCAGGCCAGTATGTGTTTTACACATTAACACTCAGGGGAAAAAAAAAAAACATGTGTACTTTTTTTTTTTTTTTTTTTTTTTTTTTTAAATTTTGGTTGTCTTTTAAATATTTTCTTTAAACCTGATGCAACTGTAAGCACATAAATCTTAACATGTAAAACTGGTTTGCACACTTCTCCTTTAAAACTTGAGATAAAGTGCCATCAAGTGTAAAAACAGTCTAACAATATAACACATGGCTATCCTTTGTCCATAAATTGCATCCCCAGCTTGGTTAATTTTTTGTAATGGTTCAAAGTAATGTGATATCCGTGCATTCTCATCATTTTGCCAAAGTGCATAGGCCAATTTAAAAAAAAAAACATAACCATTACTTGTGCTCTTAAATTGCTAGTCATTCTGAATTCAGCATTATTAACATTTTCAGTGCTAATATCAGTGCCACAATATTTTTACCACAGAAAAAATTCTGTTAAAAGAGAAAATCAAGAATAAAGAAAGTTTTGAAAAGCCGGTTTCTCTCATTTAACAATAAACAATTTAACAATAAACCCCTCCATTATCCTGGAATGTATTTGAATACAAGCGATAAAAAAGAACATCCAAATGTCTTTCTTTGAGCGACCCAATATTTACAGCTTGACACTCAGATTGCACACTTTGCGTGTCATTTTCTGTGGTTATATGTCCATAAATATTGTCTGCAGCGCATCAGAAGTGTGTTTGAGCTCACCTGGATAGCTCAAGTTTAGAGCATAGATGAGGCCAAACAACATGGCACATCCATGAGCAAGTGATGGCAACTCATTAAGGACTTCCACACCTTCAATAACGATCCCAATGTGATGTGGTGGCTGGAGAGGATCCTCGTAGAGACAGAGCTGGAGGGTGAGGACAGCAGCTCTGTGTCATCTGTTTGAATAGATGCTAAATCATCAGAGAGAGTGATGGCTTGGCTGGTATCATCCGTTATTGGGATGAACTTGATAGTTGCCAAATCCTCAAGTTTAGCAGTAGATGTCAAGTTCACTAGTGCATCTCCAAAGTCTTTGTCTTGGTACTGCAGTCTTAAATTCCCTTTTAACCCACACACTTTCCTGACTTCTTCCATAAGATGCTCCACTGTCTCTGGAATTCCATCATGCAGAATTAGCTTCCTGGTGTCATCAGGATTCAGAATAACTCGCAGCTTGGCTGGCCTTTTCACTGCCATGTCAGCCTATCCAAAAGGATCTAGCACAGACAAGAATAAAAACAGCAGTATTAGTTGTAGTACAAAATTGGCCATAACATAAATCCAATTCCTATTCACAAAGTAATTGATTCACAATTCTGGTGGAGAAAGAAGAAATTTCACACTAAATATTAATTTCAGGAAATTACCAATATTTGTGAAAGTCAAACATTGACTGGGATTTTGCTCCCCTCAAAAAAAAAAAAGGGGGGGGGGCATGTTTAGCCATGTTGGTCATACCAATCGATTGACAATCCTTACAACATATTTCTCATTGAAAAGGGGACTAATCAGGCTTTCTAACGGTATAAAAGACAACACCAATCGGTATTGTTAAATGGGAGAAATGATCAACTGAAAAAATATTGCAGGGGATTTTGTCGGGAAAAAAAATTGGTCACTTCCCACACAATTACCAGTGTCACTCATTCCATAAATGCAGGATCCTTACAATTTGTATCTCATTGGAAAGAGGACAAATGAGGCTTTACAACAGTATAAGATACAACACTATTGGGTATAAATAAAGGGGAGAAATTATAGATTGAAAAAGCGGTGCAGAACTTTTTTTGCCTAGTATATAATAAATAAAAAATATTTAAAAAAACTAATGTGAAGTGGACCTGCCATTACATTTACATACTATATAACTAATTATACATCTGTGGTAAGTTCAAATCTTTTTCCTAAAATTCTGCATTTCAATATTGTGTTTGTCATTTCTATTTACACATTCATGAAAATAATGTTCACAGTTGTTCATTTTGGGACTTACCAAATTCAGCAATATGGCTAGAAAATTTTTCAAGAAGCAGCAAACCTGTAAACAGAAAGGAAAACGTGAGATTTCACATTAAGTTTTTTGTTAGGACAGTTATTATCCACAATTGTTACTACAGACTCCAATTTATTAATTGGGTCTTAGGCATACTAGTGGTTTTAAGAAGTCATTCTTTTTACTCCAAAGGTTTCTGTCACTTACAGGAACGTCCTTTTCGGTCAATATAAAATATCCGCGGGGTTTCACCCTCTTCCCCTCAATCAGCTCTGCTGCAGGGCAAGCTCTGTGTATGTGTGTGTAACTGCGGAGCCCGCAGCCCCGACATGCCCGGGCATGCCCGCTCCAGCTCCTAGCTTATTCAAGCATTAACTTTACAGAAAATTGAGCCTTATCATACTAACCTCCCCTTATTTTTTTCTTACATGACAACAAAATAACATCAGCAACAACTTTAACGTTGCACTTTTCAAACAGAAGCGACCAAAGCATCGCCCTTTTACTTGATAAATAAATGCAAATACCCTGGTTTAGCTAGCGCTAGCGTTAGCGTTGGCGCTAGCGTGCAAAATACAGACAGTTTTTAAAGTAAAGTTAGCTGGCAATCCTTCCAGTAACCATAAATGTGCATGGAACCCCCACGTTGCCCATAAAACAACACAATTTTGAATCCTTACCTTGTTAAAACGAGTTTTTGTGGCACAGCACTTTCCAAGTGAGGGAACAGTAATGGCGGACGGCAAATCTCGAGGAGAGCCTGCTGACGTGACGTCATGTGGTCACGTGACACAAAAACCTCTGGTTTGAGGTGAAAATACTATTCAAAAAGAAGTATTGCTTTTAATTTTATCTATAGGAAGTGTCATTTGCTTTTAAGCAAAGTGAAAAAAGCAGCTTTAAACCGGAAATCATGATTTTCCATTAAACTAATATAAAAATACGCTTTAAGTGAATGACACAGTTGTTTCACTTTTTTCAGTGCACACACGGGAATACAACACACAACAACACACACGGGAATACAACACACAACAACACACACGGGAATACAACACACAACAACACACACGGGAATACAACACACAACAACACACACGGGAATACAACACACAACAACACACACGGGCAAGCAGAGACATGAAAACATGGAGGAGGAAGAAGGCTTAGAAAATGCATCATTCTCACAGCCGACACCGACAGAGCCCCAGGAGCCCAAATCAAACTTACACCGAGAAGAGGGGGTACGTCTGTGGTTTGGCTACATTTTGGGTTCAAGGCCTCAGACACGGAGCAGAAAACCGTGATGTGCAAACTGTGCCACAAGACCGTCCCCTCGCCTGACGCCAACACAACAAACCTCTTCTGTCGCCTGCAGAAGAAACACGAGAGGGAGCACACACACGTTCAAAAGCTGCGTGTCGACAAAGAAAGAAGTGAAACAGCCGGGCCAAGTCGGGTGAAGAAACGCTACTACACTCAACAGAAGCTGCAGGGGTGTTTAGCGCGAGGCACACCGTGTGAGAAAAATTCACGACGCCATAAACAGCTCTGATGGCGTCAGGCGTTTGCTCTGTGAAGGAGCTCTCCTGATTGATCTGGTTGACAAGCCGGTCTTCAGAGAGCTCATGGAACCAGCTGATCCACGGGACAAAACGCCAAGTCCAAATAAGTTACAGATTGTAGAAACTTGAAGTGGTGTACTACTAAAATATTTTTTTTTTATTGCAGTTGTTTACTTTGTGCACTTGTCATTGTCAAGAAAGCATCATAAAAGTGCACTTTAAATGTTTATTTTGATTATTCTTGGAATTGTCCGGTTAAGTTCGATTTTGATACCAGTTATTTAAAATGTGATTCCAGTTCATTTGTGCAAAAATGTGGAGGCTGTGGTTGATCTTCCTCTCTGCCTCTTCTGTTTATTTTATATTGTTGCCCTCCTGTGCAGCCGTCTCATTTGTGACAGTTTTGTTTAACGTCACTTCCAAATAAAGTGAGAAAAGTCAGCAGTTTCTGTAGTAGGATGTTGTAGAGTACGTTTTCAAGTTATTCTATGAAAAACTATAACGTGGTATATCGTGGTCTGTCGTTATCGTGATATAAAATGGTCCATATCGTGATAGAAGATTTTTTTCATATCGCCCACCCCTACACACACACACACACTCTCACACTCTCTCTCTCTCTCACTCTCTCACACACACGCACACACGCACACACACACACACACACACAGGCCAGCCTTCATCCATCAAAAAGGTGTCGTTTTCACAGTTTGAGCTGTTTGATATTGAACTTTTATTGCTTCACACACCTGACTGAAACACACAGCCTCCACACACACACACACACACACACACACACACACGTTACTAATACTGAGACGTATGGTTCAGTATGGTACGTACGATTCAGTGTTTCTCTCTGTCCCATAATAATCAACAATGATTATATTAGTTTATCTCCATTAGATTGGATTATACTGTGTGTGTGTGTGTGTGTGTGTGTGTGTGTGTGTGTGTGTGTGTGTGTGTGTGAGTGAGAGAGAGAGAGAGAGTGTGTGTGTTTGTGTGTGTGTGTGTGTGTGCGCTGTGTATGTGTGTGTTCCTGCATCTCACATGAAGCTGCCTCCTTCATCAGATGTCACTCTGGTTTACTGCAGACTCTGTCTCTGTCTCTCTCTCAGGTGCCCACATTGTCCAGTGGATGTACGGCTGTGAATGGGACGATGAGACTGGAGACACTAATGGTTTTAATCAGCATGGTTATGATGGAGAAGACTGGATATCATTTGACCTGAAGACACTGACATGGATCGCTCCAACACCACAGGCTCTCATCACCAAACACAAGTGGGAGAGAGAGACAGGTGAAACTGAGCGCTGGAAGAACTACCTCACCCAGATTTGCATTGATTGGCTGAAGAAGTATGTGGACTATGGGAGGAGCACTCTGCTGAGAACAGGTAGACACACCTGACCTGATGTGTGTGCTGGTCACAACTATGTTCATATGCCTCTTCTGTTTTTTATATGCAGTATCATTACAGTGAATATGAACCAACTTATATGTTTTTGCATTTTATAACCGTAATATTGGCCCTTTTTCTGTTTCTTCCTCGCTATCTCTCTGTTCTCTCTTTCTGTCTTCTCTCTCTCTCTCTCTCTCTCTCTCTCTCCAGAGCTTCCCTCGGTGTCTCTCCTCCAGAAGACTCCCTCCTCTCCAGTGACCTGCCACGCTTCAGGTTTCTACCCCAACAAAATCATGTTGTTCTGGAGGAGAGACGGAGAGGAGCTTCATGAGGACGTGGACCACGGAGAGATCCTCCACAACCACGATGGAACCTTCCAGAAGAGCGTTGACCTGCACGTTTCATCAGTCAAAGCTGAAGACTGGGGGAGGTACAGCTGTGTGTTTCAGCTCTCTGGTGTCCACGAGGACATCGTCACCAAACTGGACCCAAAAGTGATCAAGACCAACAGGGGTAAGACTGAGATCAAACGTGATGGAGGTGGGAAAGACACGTCTAGTCTACTTGACTTGTAGTTCATGAGTTTTCTTTTGATCGTTCTCTGCTGGATTATTTCTCTCTATCATTTTTTTTTTTTTTTTTACAATGAAATCATTCAGACAACCAGACAGTTTTTAACTTTGACAGCAGTAAAGGTAACCACAAGTGTTGGTCAGCTCACTAAAACACATTCAACATCTCCTTTTCATATGACATCCTCTCTAAACTTGAAATACTAACAAATAAACATAATCTGATCTGATTTTAGCTCCAGATTCTCCCTCAGAGGTTCCCACTGGTGCTGTTGTTGGAGTTGTTGTTGGCCTGCTGGTCCTGGCGATCTGCATCGCTGGAGTCATGATCTGGAAAAAGAGAAATAATGGTGAGAGAAGAGTTTCTTTCTTTAACACAATTGTTAACACACCTGCCTGTGACACTTTGAGTACTGTTTGTGTTCTGTAACCTCCCACCACCTATTTTGTGTGTGGTAATGCATACTCCATGAAATGTAAATCTTCAGAATGCATTTGTCATATCTAGTAATATTGATGCACATAATAGTGAATGTGCTTGTGTTTAAATATAAATTTTAAATTGTTCATAATTGTCTAATACTGTAATTTCTTGTTTGTATTTCAGGGTTTCAAAAAGCAAACAGTAAGTATTCTGCTCTAGTGACCGATAGTTTTTTTTTTTAATCAGAAGGACAGACACTCATAATCTCTCAGCAGTAATCGTTCATGACCAGTTCTGTTCCTCACTTTGTTCATTTCAAATTAAATCATCTGACTTTGTGTTGTGTTTGTAGCTTCGGACGGTTCGGATGGTTCGGCTTCATCTGTCGAAGCTGCACCTCTTAAGTGAGCACAGTGAGTACCTCATCATGTACCAGACTCCTGAACTGGCAGCTCATTCACAGATATATAAGAAGATATTCTTTCTTTCTTCCCTAAATAATGGATTCCTGTGGTGTGAAAACACACTTTAGACTTGTGGATCACAAGAAGTTCATATTTCAAATTCAAATAGCGGTCATGACCAAAGTTTTTATCCTGTTTATGTGGAAAAAGCAGATTGCATCACCTCTTCAGACACAGATCCTAATATCTCAGGATAACTGAAAGCAAACAGATGAATATGAATATTTTACCAAGCCTGTCTGTTCCTCTGTCCTGACAGGGAGAATCAGTGAAGACGAGAACGGATGGTGGATTCCAGGAAGTCATCAAAATATATTTTTCTTTCTTAGAGAACATGTGCACTAAATTGAATCAAAAATGCACATTAACTAAGCGTGATTTATTGAAAAATGATATTTGAGAAAGTTTTAGGACTTATATTGTTTTTACTTTCAAATACAGATTTTCTTCCTTAAATGAGAGAGAGTCTGAATTGGCAGAAATATGACTGTACATATAAATCTGTACATTAACTAAACTTGTTTTATTGAAAAATGATATTTGAGAAAGTTTTAGGACAATCAAATTGGTTAAAATTGCTTTGATCCACTGGCCAAAAAAAGAAAAGAAAATGTTTTGTATTCAGGCTCTATCCTTGTCTCTGGACTATATTGTGTTTACTATCAATTACAGATTTTCTTCCTTAAATGAGAGACAGTCTGAATTGGCAGAAATATGACTGGGCATATAAATCTGTATCAGTAACATCAGCAGAGTAGGGCTGGGAAATATGGACAAAATCAAATATCACTTTTTTTTTTTGATACTTCATTATCGATATTCTGACAATAATGTTGGGATGACTATTGTTGGTTTCACAATCTTCACACAATGATATGACCAGGCAGGTCGAGGGAAACAGCTCCAACCCTCTAATAATTTCAGAAAACTGCATCCCTTTACTTTAATGAAGCCTTCAAGTTTATTATCTGGTGAAGTGGGTTTTGTTGTTCAGTGGGTAATACTCATCAGATTTTGTGTATAAATGTTAAAATGAGTAAAGATGAATTTGACATGAAATCCAGTTTTGTAAACTGTATTTCCTTGCACAGCGTTAAACTTTCCTCTTGTTTTTCTGGAGCTGCTTTTATCTTTTATTTGACTGCTTTATTCTGTGGCTCTTATTTGGTCTTATTTGGTCTCGGTCATTTGGGATTTGATTTGTTTTATCGCATTCCAGTTTGAAGTGTGTGCTTGTGCGCGTGTGTGTGTGTTTGTAGAGAGGTTTTGTATAACATCCCCTTTGCGAGTGCACTATGTACAGAATATGGGTTTGATGATTTAATAAAATGTTACTGAAATGTTTCCGTTTCTTTGTTTTTGCATCATAGTTTTAGAATAAAAAAAATGTTTCATGTATTCATGTAATGGTAACATACAAAAATTTAGACAGACAGATGTAGATATATAGCAAGGGTCTGTTAAAATCAAAGTGACCTGAGGCCTGTACCATAAAGCTGGATTTCGGCTTAGCGAGCTAACTTCAGGCTTAACCCTGGCTTTTCTGTACCATAAAGGTGGCTTTCTTTTTATCGGGCTACGTTGCCGTGGTAACGTATGCTGAACACCTAACCTGCTCCGGAGCAGGTTAAGTTCAGGATAAGAGCTCAGCAGGTAGAAAAGCCCCACCTACTGACCAATCAGCTCTCTTGGAAAATGGCCTGCCCATTTTCCCTTTCTTCTTCTTTTATAAAATTAAAATTAATACATTTTACAATTCTTCTTGTAGGCTTTTTTTTTTTTTTTTTGTTACTCATGACTGCACTGTCCAACCAAAAATTGATCTTGTAGACTGATGTAGCCTAATGATTTTTTTTTTTTTTTTTTTTTTTTTTTTAATGTTTATGAAAATAAATTAGGGGAATTTAATTCAGAGGGTTAAATAAAAGTTTGATAAAATACACGCCAGCCTCTGGGCTCCTTTAGGTTTCCATTAGTTTGCTCATATTTAGTATTTGATGCTAAATGTTTTACTGTCTTTAAGTGACAGTGAAATAATATTTTAACCAGCAGAATAATCACGAGGCGTCAGATGCTTTATAAAATGAAATATCAAAACCAGTTGAATTAAAGTGACGATTCTGACGAAACTCAAACTGAGGGCAGCGGTCCAGCGAGGGTCGCCCCTCAAGGGCCAGTTCCTCTGCAGGAGTGTACGGCTGAGTGGGAGACGTTCATTTATTGAACACACACGTTACTCATTCATTCATTCATCTTCTAAACTGCTTATCCTCACTAGGGTCGCGGGGGGGTGCTGGAGCCTATCCCAGCGCTCATAGGGTAAAGGCAAGGAAACACCCTGGACAGGTCGCCAGTCCATCGCAGGCACACACGTTACTGTAGTCTGTTTTACTCGTGCCGTCATGGTGGGGAAGTAATATTATAATCCCACTAATTTACGCATTGACACAGTCGGCGACTTTTTGCCACCATTCCTTGCGGCTTTTGGCAGCTGCAACTGTGTTGCTTTTTGCCTGGATTATTGATTTATATTCCTCGTATTTATTAATGATTATTGTCTACTCCTCGGTTGTGACATATGCAGCTCGGGTAGATTTTTCCATGTCTGCGACTGGTCGCATGCAGCAAACTCCGCCCTTTTTATGTGAGCGCGCACAGATCTAGATTGGAAAGCCTGGGTTGAATTAGCGAGTTGATAGCCGGCTTTATGGTACCGAAAATCCTGAGTGCTGATGTCTCGTTAAGTGAAGCCAGATAAGTAAGAGAAAGCCCGACTATGTCAATCCAGCTTTATGGTACAGGCCTCTGGTACGTTGATGAATACACACACATTTACAGGACCGAAGTCACAGATTATAATAATCTTTTATTATGAATTCTCTCGTGTATATTTAGGAGGACAATAAAAAAAACGTTTCTCCAACAACTTTAAAGTAACACAAAAATTTCCCATCCAAATTTTCTCCTTCATGTTTTGACCAGAGGAGAAAAATGCAAGTTTAAATTGGACTGTTAAATGTTAGTGTTGTAAATACTGGCAGATAAACAATGTTTGGACACACACACACACACACACACACACACACACACACACACACATGCAAACTGTGATCTCTGTCCTGGTGCCAGTAAAGCACACTGAATTAAACTTAGGATTAGACTTAGAGTCTACAAGCAAAAAGAAGGTAAATTAACCTTTTCTAAAATATTTTGTGATATAACTTTATTTTGAAATTCAGTGAGGGTTTAGTATTCATTAATTATTTTTTGTTAATTTTTGCTTTGATTCTTGATAAAGCTGACAGACAAGTGAATTTCATGCTCCAGAGCACCTTCACTGATTCTCTCGTTTTCAGGGGTGCAACTTTCTGGAGGCGCAGAATAAGAGGCTGGACTGAACTTTCACAGTCTGCCAGTTCTTCAGGCTAAAGGAGAAAAAATCAAGCATGCTTATTGTTTTGTGTTTGACTGTGTGTGTGTGTGTGTGTGTGTGTGTGTGTTCTGTGTGTTAATTAGCATTAAAACAAACATATAGTGACACCCTGCCAGCTACAGCAAGCAGACACACCTGTACAGCCTGATGGTGTTTTCATCAGACTGTAACATCTGTCAGAGCAACAAAACATTTAATAGGACAAAACTTAAACAAGACACTAGAACAAGGACGTGTGTCAGCTGACTGACATGTTAAGGAGGAGGAGAGAGGTCAGAGAGTGGTGTAGGAGCTTAACTTTTTACAGCTTACCCAGATACAGTATGAACAGCATAAACCTGAGCTGCTCTTGTATCTGACTTCATCTCCTACATCATGTCACACTGAGGCATCAGCCTGAGCTGTAAGAGACATGAACTGACATGAACCTTGAACCCTCTCAGGCTATCGGGTGAGCTAAAAAATAAAATGGGAAAAGGTTTGCTGAATGTGAAAATGCTGTTGAATGGTAACATACTTGTGGTTTGTAAAAGTGATGCTCAGAGGCAAAATGCCATGAAGGTTCGTCAGCTGCTAGAAAGGCCTATTGAGTGTTTCATACCTGGCCAGGCTCAAAAAGCCAAAGGAGTGATTTATGTAAGTGAGAGTGCCTTACTAAAAGAGTTGAAAGGAGCTGAGGTTGAAGTTCATCGGTTCAAGGAATCTGACACAGCAGTATTGATAACCTTTAGGGGAGACACTGTGCCAGCTAGAATGAGTTTGGGGTACATGAGTTTTCCAGTAAAGCAATATGTGCGCCCCCCTCTGCGCTGCTTCAAATGCCAGCGCTTTGGGCATGTGGCAGCAGCCTGCAGAGGAAGCCAAAGATGTGGGAAATGTGGAGGCAATCATGAATTTAAACAATGTCAAAGTGTGAATGTTAAATGTTGTAACTGTGGGGGAAACCATATGTCCTCCTTCAGAGGGTGCAAACGCCATTTAAGGGCTGCTGAAATAGAGAAAATGAAAATTGAAGGCAAACTTTCATATGCAGAAGCAGTGAAGAAGGTGGGGGGAGCAGGGGAACCTGGTAGACATGTGGCAGCTGCTGCACCCTCTGTGATGTGGCCTGGTAGGGAGGCAAGAGGACAAATGGTGGGAACCTAGTCATTTTTTGCTTTCATGGTTGATGTGTTGTGGGCTGTTAGGGGTCAAACAAGGAGCTCTGATATCATCAGGGTGGTGGTGGAAGCTGGAGAGAGATTCCTGGAGGAGAAATATCTAGACCCAGAAGAGCTGCACAACCACATGAGGCAGAGGGCAGAGCAGTATGAGAGGGGAAGGAGAGAAAGAAGGTGTACGGATAGAAGTGAGGAAGGTATGGAAGACACTTTTGAAGATGATTGTTGAATTATTAATGTTTTTTATCCTACAATGGAATGCACGGAGTCTAATAGCAAATGGCCAAGAATTTAAAAGATTTGTAGATTAATTTAAGAGTCTCCCAGAGATAATCTGCGTCCAGGAAACCTGCCTTAAACCACAGCTTGATTATGTGATTCCAGGGTATGAAAGTGTCAGATCTGACAGACATGAGAAATCAGGAGGGGGGGGTGTGCAACATTTATTCGATCTAATCTGCAATTGCATTAAAGTCTACCTTAGAATGTGTGGCCGTCAGGGTATGGGGGCAACACAGCTGGGTATACATTGTTAACTTCTATAACCCTTGTAAACAGCTAAATATTACTGAATTAGAGAGCATTATTGAATAGAGAGCATGCAGGGACCCCAGTTATCTGGGTGGGGGATTTTAATGCACACAATCCTTTATGGGGCAGTTCAGCCAAAGATAATAATGGTTATACAGTGGAAGAACTCATGGACAGGTGGGAGTTAATTTGTTTAAATGATAGTAGACCCACAAGGTTTGATGTTAGAACAGGAAATCTATCTCGCATAGACCTAGCATTAGTAACTGGAGATTTGGCAAGGACTGGAGAATGGGACTCCTTGGACTGCTATACAATAGGCAGTGATCATTTTCCGATTCTGTTGAGATTCAGCAAGTCCTTACAAGTAGAGAAGCAGAAAAGTTCAGGATTTTTTAAGTACCATAAAGCAGATTTGGAATTGTTCAGGGATAATTGCAATGAAGCCATTGTAAGGGTGAAAGGTGAAGGATCACCTGATGAGTGGTCTGTGTGAAATGATCATGAATAGTGCAAGTAAAAGTATTCCAATAAGGAAAATGTCAAAAAGGAAAATCAGTGTACCATGGTGGAATAGTGAGTGTACCAAAGCTGTGAGAAATAGAAATTGTGCATATCGAGCGCTAAGGAAATATCCGACAGAAAATAGAGCTATTGAATATAAAAGATTAAGGGCAAACGCACGAAGGGTGATTAAGTCAGCTAAAACGGAATGTTGGAGGAAATATTGTGGAGGACTGAGTGTGGTAACATCAGTAACTGAAATATGGCGGGCAGTACGCCGTATGTCTGGGGTGTATAGGAAATCTGAAATTATAGTTTTAGAGAATGAGGGAATGTTTGCAATGAGTGATATTGAAAAAGCAAAAGTGTTTGAGAACAAGTTTAAAGCAGTTCATGGTGGTGAAAACATAGGTGAAGAGGGCATAAACAAAAGGAATGAAACATTAAAAAATTACAAATTTGTAATGGAGATGAATGAGGAAAACACAGATGTCTGTAACTTGTATTTTTATCAAGATGAACTACGTTGAGCAATCGGAAGAGGAAAATCATCAGCTCCCGGAAAGGATGGTATAAGCTATGAGATTGTTCAGAACTTAAATGACTTGGTGCTGGATGAAATATTATCATTAATTAATTGTGTATGGAAAGAGGGGGCTCTCCCTAGTTTGTGGAAACAAGCGGTAGTGGTTCCAATTCTAAAACCTGGGAAAGATGCTTCCAGAGCTGAATCTTATAGACCTATTGCATTAACTCCAATCCTTTGTAAAATCATGGAAAGGATGGTTACAGATAGATTAGTGTACAAATTAGAGAAAGCAGGATGGTTCACTAGCACACAAAGCGGCTTTCAGAGAGGAAGAAGTACAATGGATTCTGTGATCTCCCTTGATACTGATGTAAAGAAAGCACTGACTAATAAGGAAGTACTAATGGCAGTTTTTCTAGACATTGAAAAGGCATATGATATGCTGTGGAAAGAGGGTTTGGTTATTAAACTCTGAGGCTGGAATAAGGGGACGTATGTTAAATTGGGTAAAGAACTTTCTGCAAAACAGGAGAATGTAATAGAGAGTGTAATAAGTCCAGTTTTATTTAATATAATGATAAATGATATATTTCAAGATATTGATTCTGGCTTTGGGCTTTCTCTGTTTGCGGATGACAGTGCCATCTGGAAAAGAGGAAGAAATGTAAAAGTGATTACTCAGCAAAGTCTCTGAATAAAATAGTTGCTTGGGGTGAGAAGTGGGGATTTAAGATGTCTGTGGAAAAGTCAAAATATATGGTTTTTGGTAACAAGAAAGTGGAATGTGGCGGATTTAGAATATATGCACAAACATTAGAAAGAGTGAAAATGTTGAAATTTTTAGGAGTTTATTTTGACAAAAAACTTACTTGGAAAAACCAGATAGATCATGTTGTTAACAAGTGTGAAAAAGTGATTCATGTTATGCGATCTCTGTCAAGCTGCTCTTGGGGTGCGGACAGAGACACCCAAATTTTGATTAATAGAGCAATGATAAGGTCAAGACTTGACTATGTTTGTGTATGTTTTGGATCTGCAGCTAAATCGTTGTTAAAGAAACTGGATGTAATGCAAGCAAAAGCTCTGAGAGTATGCTGTGGGGCCCTCCGTAGGCTACTACCCCAATCCCAGCTTTACTTGTTGAGATAGGAGAAACACCACTATCACTGAGAAGAGAGAAACTAGGAATGCAGCATGTAGTGAAACTGAAAGGATATCAAGGTGAACATCCAACAAAATCTGTGATGAACGATGCTTGGGAGTGGGGAGCGGCAAAAGTTAAAAAAGAAAGCTTTGTGTTTAATATGTGCAGGAAATTGGAGAAGCTGAGATTGGGAGAAGGAGTGGCCCCTCGTATCCTCTGGCCAATTGTACCGCCGTGGCTCCTGCCCACTCCAGAGGTGGATTTTAGTATTTTGAATCATAAGAAATCTGTTCAGAGCATTGCTTATAAAAGTATGGTTTGTAGATATATACACACAACTCCCTGTGTTTGTCACTGTGTGACAAACACATTCTGTCACACAACTTTTAACTCTGTCTCTCACACATACACACACACACACACACACATATACACAAACTCATACACACAGACCCGCACACACACATACAAACACACACACACACATTTTGTCACACAATTTTGATCTCTCTCTGTTGTCTCTCTCTCTCTCTCTCTCACACACACACACACAAAAATCATCCTCTGACATGTAATTTTACATACAAACACACACACTCACACTCACACTCATACACAAAACACTCACACACACACACACACACACACAGTGGTGGGCGATATGACGATATATATCGTAGGTACGATAGAAAAATGTCTCGAGTAATTTCTCTTCTATCGTTTCTATCATTTTATCAGTTCAAGCTAATTTTCCCAGTGTCGGCTGATGTGAACGTGTTATTGTTGTCACTGGTCGCCAATATGCACTCAGATTATGACACAAACAAGAATAAAAAATTATTTTCACAAAGAAGATACCATTCTGTGGACTCTGCGTTTGTGGTTTTGTGACACTACGCTGCTTTGCGTTATTCACGTGGTACCACACACACAGGAATACAACACACAACAACACACACGGGAATACAACACACAACAACACACACGGGAATACAACACACAACAACACACGCAGGAATACAACACACAACAACACACACGGGAATACAACACACAACAACACACACGGGAATACAACACACAACAACACACACGGGAATACAACACACAACAACACACACGGGCAAGCAGAGACATGAAAACATGGAGGAGGAAGAAGGCTTAGAAAATGCATCATTCTCACAGCCGACACCGACAGAGCCCCAGGAGCCCAAATCGAACTTATACTGAGAAGAGGGGGTACGTCTGTGGTTTGGCTACATTTTGGGTTCAAGGCCTCTGACACGGAGCAGAAAACCGTGATGTGCAAACTGTGCCACAAGACCGTCCCCTCGCTTGACGCCAACACAACAAACCTCTTCTGTCGCCTGCAGAAGAAACACGAGAGGGAGCACACACACGTTCAAAAGTTGCGTGTCGACAAAGAAAGAAGTGAAACAGCCGGGCCAAGTCGGGTGAAGAAACGCTGCTACACTCAACAGAAGCTGCAGGGGTCTTTAGCGTGAGGCTCACCGTGTGAGAAAAATTCACGACGCCATAAACAGCTCAGTGATGGCGTGAGGCGTTTGCTCTGTGAAGGAGCTCTCCTGATTGATCTGGTTGACAAGCCGGTCTTCAGAGAGCTCATGGAACCAGCCGATCCACGGGACAAAACGCCAAGTCCAAATAAGTTCCAGATTGTAGAAACTTGAAGTGGTGTACTACTAAGATATTTTGTTTTTATTGCAGTTGTTTACTTTGTGCACTTGTCATTGTCAAGAAAGCATCATAAAAGTGCACTTTAATTGTTTATTTTGATTATTCTTGGAATTGTCCAGTTAAGTTTGATTTTGATACCAGTTATTTAAAATGTGATTCCAGTACATTTGTGCAAAAATGTGGAGGCTGTGGTTGATCTTCCTCTCTGCCTCTTCTGTTTATTTTATATTGTTGCCCTCCTGTGCAGCCGTCTCATTTGTGACAGTTTTGTTTAACGTCACTTCCAAATAAAGTGAGAAAAGTCAGCAGTTTCTGTAGTAGGATGTTGTAGAGTACGTTTTCAAGTTATTCTATGAAAAACTATAACGTGGTACATCGTGGTCTGTCGTTATCGTGATATAAAATGGTCCATATCGTGACAGAAGATTTTTTTCATATCGCCCACCCCGATACACACACACACACGCTCACACACACTCACACATAAACACACATTTTGTCACACAACTTTTAACTTTCTCTGTCTCACGCACAATTTTTCTCTCTCAACTTTTAACAGTCTCTCACTCACACACACACACACATACACACACAAACCCACTCACACACACACACACACACACACACATAAACACACATTTTGTCACACAACTTTTAACTTTCTCTGTCACACACACACACACACACACACACACAATCCTCTCAAATTTACATAGAAACACACACTCTCTGTTTGTTACACACACCTCTTTTTTGCTCTCTTTCTCATGCACACGCATTATTTTTTTACACACACACACGTCATCACAATTTCTTTCTCTCTCGCTCTTTCACACACACACACACAGACTCACACATTCTTTTTTCGCACACGCACACACACACACACACACACACACATACATACACACACCATCATAATTTCTCTCACACACAAACACACATTTTGTCACGCAATTTTTGTCTTGTTGTCTCTCTCTCTCTCTCTCTCTCTCTCTCTCTCTCTTTCTCACACACACACACACACACACACACAGACACCTACAGCAGCAACATGGCCAAAAAATAAAATCTTTTTTTTTTTTCCAAACTTTTCTCGATTAATATTTTTAATCTACATTTTTTTTAAAATAGATTTTTCTTGTTTTTCTCTAAACAAACTAAAAACAGATGAAACATAACTAAAATCAGTGTTTTCTTCATTAAAACAACAAACAGTGAGTGAGGCTGTGTCGATTCGTCGGCGTGTGTGTGTGTGTGTGTGTGTGTGTGTGTGTGCGCGTGCAGTAACAGCTCTTCATGAAGAAACAACAGCAAGGCTCTCATTACTGCACATAACACTTTATATGCATATAAATATCAGCACTGAACAATTCATCAAAACATGATCAGAATCACAATATGGCCAAGTGTCATATCCAAATCACAGCAGCTGCAGTTTGGTGTTAAAGGTCAAATGTGTGACAAAACATTGTTGTAAATAAAGTTTGGACTGCAAATCATTTTTCCCAGATGTAAGAAAACATGTTTGTCTGGTACAGATCCCAGAAAAAAAAATCACGTTATCGTCATTTTAATATTTTTCTGTTCAAATTAAAAGTATGACGAAAAAATATAATTCCCAATAAAATCTTTTTTTTTTTTTTTTTTTTTTTTTTTTAAACATCAACCCTAAAAAATCAGTATAAATACAGAAAAGCTGTTTCACTGATTTTGTAATGATCAATAAGACACAGTGGACATGTTCAGAGCTTTTATTGTGAAAGGAAATGACAGGAGTCAAACACACACACACACACACACACACACACACACACACAGCTCATGTAACTGTTAGCAGGTAGCTGGTCCCGTTCAGGATTTGTATTTAAACAGAATAAAATTTGTCGTTCTTATATTTTGTGTTTAGTTGACAGTGAAAGAGGAAGTTGGCCTCTGGCTCCGCCCCCTCAGCTGTCATCCAGTCGTCACATGTTGGTTGGTTTGTTAGCAGACAGTTTGTTTCCTCTGCTCCCTCCTTCCTGTGTCCAGACTGTGTTCACTGAGCCTGAACCTGCTCAGGATCCCACTCGGCTTCTTCTCTCTGACACTCCACACACTTTCTTCCACTTCATCATCACTTTTCAGGCACTGAGAGCAAATCTCATTTCCTGTGAGTTTTAGTTTCCAACAGTCATTCTGACCCGTTTTCAATGATGTGACTGACTGTGGTGTTTCTCACAGCAGTGCTGCTCTGACAGCAGTGTGTGTTAGTGTTTGTCCCAGCAGCAGCCGACACAGGCCGCTCTTTCCTCGGCTCAGTTATTGTGGTTTGGACAGTTTTAGGTGAAGTGCCTGTAGAAGCCAATAACGTACTAACGGCCAATGACATAATAAAGCCCTTTTTAAAATGTAATAGGCCGGTAAAGTAATAACTGGCCAGTAATGTAATAAAAGTCCTGAACCAATAACATAATAACTTTTTGCCAATAACGTAATAAGTTATTACGTTACTGGCTGGTTATTACGTTATTTCGTCGCTCATGTTATATGTTCTATTTTACAGTTCAGGGTCTTCAGAGGTTGAGACCAGCAGTCAGTCCGGTTATTTAAGTAACAATTGTTACAAAGGTTTAATAAAGATTACATTTTTCATGACCAAAATGTGTGGTCATTACATTTGAGAATACATCATCCTCAAAGATGCACAGTTTTGTAGGTCTACATGTAATATATGAGTAATTGTCAGTGTTTGTAAACATGTTTTGGCACTTGAATGGCAAAAGGAACTGATTGCAATGCTGAACATAATTCTAATAATCAAGTTATACAAACAAATAGTCTTATTTCCTGGAGAGGGGGACAGAGAGAGAAAGAGAGAGAACATTTTATTCCAGTTATATCCAATAAATAAAACTTAAATCAAGAGATATTAGTATATTATGTTATTGGCTCAGTTTTTACATTTGCAAAGATTTTTTTTAAGCAGGCCAATAACGTAATAACCAGCCAATAACGTAATAAGTTATTACGTTATTGGCCAAAAGTTATTACGTTATCGGTTCAGGACTTTTATTACGTTATTGGCCTATTACATTTTAAAAAGGGCAAATTTATTACGTTATTGGCCGTTATTACATTACTGGCTTCTACAGTGCCTCTTCAGGACGTGATTTGAAAAACGTTCAGAGCCGTCAGTTCCCAGTGAACATCTGCCTTTTATTTCTTCACACACCTGACTGAAACACACAGGCTCAACACACACACACACACACACACACACATTACTAATACTGAGACGTATGGGTATTAGTCTGATTTTCTGTGTTTCTGTCCCATAATAATCAACGATTTTATAAGTTTATCTCCATTAGATTATATTGTGTGTCTGTGTCTGTTTTTTGTGTCTGTGTATGTGTGTGTGTGTGTTCCTGCATCTCACATGAAGCTGCCTCCTTCATCAGATCTCACTCTGGTTTACTACAGACTCTGTCTCTGTCTCTCTCTCAGGTGTTCACACCTTCCAGGTGATGGACGGCTGTGAATGGGACGATGACACTGGAGTCACTAAAGGTTTTCGTCAGTATGGTTATGATGGAGAAGACTTTATAGCTTTTGACCTGAAGACACTGACATGGATCGCTCCAATACCACAGGCCTTCTTCACCAAACAGAGTTGGGATGATGACAGAGCTTGGGTGGCACAAACACAGAACTACCTGTCCAACATTTGCATTGATTGGCTGAAGAAGTATGTGAACTATGGGAGGAGCACTCTGCTGAGAACAGGTAGACTCACCTGACCTGATGTATGTGACGGTCACAACTATGTTCATGTGCCTCTTGTTTTTTTTAATATGCAGTATCATTACAGTGAATATGAAACAACATATATATTTCTGTATTTTATAACTGTAATATTGGCCCGGTTTTTGTGTTTCTTTCTCTCTATCTCTCTGTTCTCTCTCTCTCTCTCTCTCTCTCTCTCTCTCTCTCTCTCTGTTTACTCTTTTTCTCCTTTTTTCTGCCTTTTTTACTTTTCCTCCCCTCTATTGTTGCTCTCTCTCTTTCTTTGTGTCTCTCTCTCTCTCTCTCTCTCTCTCTCTCTCTCTCTCTCTCTCTCCCTCTCTCCCCAGAGCTTCCCTCGGTGTCTCTCCTCCAGAAGACTCCCTCCTCTCCAGTGACCTGCCACGCTTCAGGTTTCTACCCCAACAAAATCATGTTGTTCTGGAGGAGAGACGGAGAGGAGCTTCATGAGGACGTGGACCACGGAGAGATCCTCCACAACCACGATGGAACCTTCCAGAAGAGCGTTGACCTGGACGTTTCATCAGTCAAAGCTGAAGACTGGGGGAGGTACAGCTGTGTGTTTCAGCTCTCTGGTGTCAACGAGGACATCGTCACCAAACTGGACCCAGAAGTGATCAAGACCAACAGAGGTAAGACTGAGATCAAACGTGATGGAGGTGGGAAAGACACGTCTCATCTACTTGACTTGTAGTTCATGAGTTTTCCTTTGATCGTTCTCTGCTGGATTATTTCTCTCTTTATCATTTTGTTGTCATTTAGTTTAATTCAGTAATCCAGGGCAATTTAAATTTTATTAGTCATGTTGATGTTTTTACTTTCATTCAAAATAATTTACATATGGCATCTATTACAAGTCCCATGTTATGTCTTCTCTTGCACTGCAGTTTGTACGGACTGTATGTGTTCCATATATGTTCCCTCAGGGTGGCATGGTTTATTTCTCTGTGGGCTAAACCTGGGTTATGTCTTGTAAAACCATTAAGACAACCAGACAGTTTTTAACTTTAACAGCAGTAAAGGTAACCACAAGTGTTGGTCAGCTCACTAAAACACATTGGGAATTTCCCAGTTTGGGATCAATAAAGTATACCTATCTATCTGTCTATCTGTCTATCTATCTATTCAGCATCTCCTTTTTCATATGACATCCTCTCTAAACTTGAAATACTAACAAATAAGCATAATCTGATCTGATTTTAGCTCCAGGTTCTCCCTCAGAGTTTCCCACTGGTGGTGTTGTTGCTGCTGTTGTCAGCCTTCTGGCCCTGGCGATCTGCATCACTGCAGTCATCATCTGGAGAAAAAGAAATAATGGTGAGAGAAGAGTTTCTTTCTTTAACAGAGTTCAGTTTTTAATTGTTAACACACCTCCCTGTGACACTGAGTACTGTTTGTGTTCTGTAACCGAATATTTTGTGTGTGGTGCTTCTGGTAATGCAGACTCCATGAAATGTAAATCTTCCGAATACATTTGTCATATCTAGTAATAGTGATGCACATAATAGAGAATGTTCTTCTGTTTAAATATGAATTTTAATTTGTTCATAATTGTCTAATACTGTAATTTCTTGTTTGTATTTCAGGGTTTGAAAAAGCGAACAGTAAGTATTCTGGCCTAGTGACTTTTTTTTTTAACAGGACAGACACACATAATCACTCAGCAGTAATCGTTCACGACCAGTTCTGTTCCTCACTTTGTTCATTTCAAATTAAATCATCTGACTTTGTGTTGTGTTTGTAGCTTCGGACGGTTTGGATGGTTCAGCTTCATCTGTCGAAGCTGCACCTCTTAACTGAGCACAGTGAGTACCTCATCATGTACCAGACTCCTGAACTGGCAGCACATTCACAGATATATAAGAAGATATTCTTTCTTTCTTCCCTAAATAATGGATTCCTGTGGTGTGAAAACACACTTTAGACTTGTGGATCACATGAAGTTCATGTTTCAAATTCAAACAGCCATCATGATAAAAGTTTTTATCCTGTTTCTTATGTGGAAAAAGCAGATTGTATCACCGCTTCAGACACAGATCCAAATATCCCATGATAACTCAAAGCAAACAGATGAATATGAATATTTTACCAAGCCTGTCTGTTCCTCTGTCCTGACAGGGAGAATCAGTGAAGACAAGACGGATGGTGGATTCCAGAAAGTCATCAAGGCATCAAAAAATGTTTTTCTTTCTTAGAGAACATGAGCACTGTTTGATTAAAAAATGCACATTAAGTAAACTTGCTTTATTGAAAAATGATATTTGAGAAAGTTTTAGGACTTTTATTGTTTTTACTATCAAATACAGATTTTCTTCCTTAAATGAGAGACAGTCTGAATTGGCAGAAATATGACTACATATAAATCTGTATCAGTAACATCAGCAGAGTAGAGCTGGGCAGTATGGACAAAATCAAATATCACTTTTTTTTAAATACTTCATTATGGGATAACTATTGTTGGTTTCACAATCTTCACACAATGATATGACCAGGCAGGTCGAGGGAAACAGCTGCAACCCTCTAATAATTTCACAAAGCTGCATCCCTTTACTTTAATGAAGCCTTTAAGTTTCTTATCTGGTGAAGTGGGTTTTGTTGTTCAGTGAGCAAGACTCATCAGATGTTGTGTATAGATGTAAAAATGGGTAAAGATGAATTTGACATGAAATCCAGTTTTGTAAACTGTATTTCCTTGCACAGCGTTACACTTTCCTCTTGTTTTTCTGGAGCTGCTTTTATCTTTTATTTGACTGCTTTATTCTGTGGCTCTTATTTGGTCTTGGTCATTTGGGGTTTGATTTGTTTTACCACATTCCAGTTTGAAGTGTGTGTGTGTGTGTGTGTGTGTGTGTGTGTGTGTGTGTGTGTGTGTGTGTGTGTGTGTGTGTGGAGAGAGGTTTTGTATGACATCCCCTTTGCGAGTGCACTATGTACAGAATATGGGTTTGATGATTTAATAAAATATTTCTGAAATGTTTCTGTTTCTTTATTTTTGCATCATAGTTTTAGAATAAAAAAAAATGTTTAATGTATTCATATAACGGTAAAATACAACAATTTAGATAGACAGATAGATGTAGATATATAACAAGGGTCTGTTAAAACCAAAGCAACCTTCTGGTTCGTTGATGAATACACACACATTTCCAGGACCAGAGTCACAGATTGTAATCTTTTATTATGATTTCTCTGGTGTATATTTAGGAGGACAATAAAAATGTTTACCACCAACTTTAACACCAAAATTTCCCGACCAACTATTGTCCTTCATGTTTTGATCAGAGGAGAAAAATGCAAGTTTAAATTGGACTGTTAAATGTTAAAGTGTTGTAAATACTGGTAGATGCACAATGTTTGGGCACACACACACACACACACACACGCAAACTGTGATCTCTGTCCTGGTGCCAGTAAAGCACACTGAATTAAACTTAGCATTAGACTTAGTAAATTAAGCTTTTCAAAGTTTTAAAATATTTTGTGATATAACTTTATTTTGAAATTCAGTGAGGGTTTAGTATTCATTAATTATTTTTTGTCAATTTTTGCTTTGAATTTTGATAAAGCTGACAGACAAGTGAATTTCATGGTCCAGAGCACCTTCACTGATTCTCTTGTTTTCAGGGGTGCAACTCTCTGGAGGCGCAGAATAAGAGGCTGGACTGAACTTTACACTGAAAGAAAGTCATCATGAGGATATGAAACAAAACTGAGGATAAACACAGTCTGCCACTTCTTCAGGCTAAAGGAGAAAAATCAAGCATGCTTATTGTTTTGTGACTGTGTGTGTGAGCTGTGTGTTAATTAGCATTAAAACAAACATATAGTGACACCCTGCCAGCTACAGCAAGCAAACACACCTGTACAGCCTGACTGTGTTTTCATCAGACTGTAACATCTGTCAGACCAACAAAACATTTGATAGGACAAAAAAAAACAAAACAACAAAACAAGACACTAGAACAAGGAGGCGGGTCGGCTGACTGGCATGTTGAGGAGGAGAAGGAAAGAGGTCAGAGAGCAATGTAGGGGCTTAACTTTTCACAACTTACCCAGATACAGTATGAACAGCATAAACCTGAGCTGCTCTTGTATCTGACTTCATCTCATACATCATGTCACACACTGAGGCATCATCCTGGCCTGTAAGAGACATGAACTGAACTGTTTTGTGTCTCCACATGGACTGTCTTTGTTGGCATAAACCTGCTCAAAACCTGGGAAACTATGATGAGAATTTAAAATCCCACTTTTTTAAATTAGTTGATCACTTTCACACCAAACCTGAGCTCTTGTGTTGACAAATCAGAGCCCAACAGGAAGTCACATGACATCCTCATCAGGGGATTTCTCTCCCACAGTTCAGAGGTGAAATACATCATCTGACCAGAGGTGGCACTGTGACACTGCTGCTTCCTCTGTGTTGTCACATGACATGGTTGTGTAGCTGAGCGTGACCTCTGACCTTGTTGTGTAGAGGCAGGAAGTGAAGAGAGAATTTCCCTGCAGAGATCAGTCAGATTATTATCAGATTGCTGTCAGATTAAGACTGTGTGCTGGACGGGGGGAGAGACTAGTGCGGGAAGTCGGAAGCAGACGGGCAGTTGGAGGGATATTCAAAGACTACTTGCTGAACTAAAACTGGGACTGGTTTGTGGTTTCTGACTTCTTTCTGATTCAAGGATAACGAGCTTGGATTACGGTCCTTGAGAACAGCTGGCAGGCTTCCCCACTGGGGTGAGCTAGGCTGCTATGCCTCCAGGAGGTAGCCAAAAAGAAATGAGGAGGAGTGGCCGTAAAAGCACCGATAAAGCCCAGAAAAGAGACAGGTCCGCCAATGGTAGTGAGAGTGAAGATTCTCTAGACATAAGGAAAGTGTCCAAAATGGATGACAGTGCTGAATTTAAGTTTATCATTAAATTTAAGGATAGAAGTGACAAGGCCTTGAACCCTCTTAGGCTATGAGCTAAAAAATAAAATGGGAAAAGGTTTGCTGAATGTGAAAATGCTGTTGAATGGTAACATACTTGTGGTTTGTAAAAGTGATGCTCAGAGGCAAAATGCCATGAAGGTTTGTCAGCTGCTAGAAAGGCCTATTGAGTGTTTCATACCTGGCCAGGCTCAAAAAGCCAAAGGAGTGATTTATGTAAGCCATGAGGTATCAGAGAGTGCCTTACTAAAAGAGTTGAAAGGAGCTGAGGTTGAAGTTCATCGGTTCAAGGAATCTGGCACAGCAGTATTGATAACCTTTAGGGGAGACACTGTGCCAGCTAGAATGAGTTTGGGGTACATGAGTTATCCAGTAAGGCAATATGTGTGCCCCCCTCTGCGCTGCTTCAAATGCCAGCGCTTTGGGCATGTGGCAGCAGCCTGCAGAGGAAGCCAAAGATGTGGGAAATGTGGAGGCAATCATGCATTTAAACAATGTCAAAGTGTGAATGTTAAATGTCGTAACTGTGGGGGAAACCATATGTCCTCCTTCAGAGGGTGCAAACACCATTTAAGAGCTGCTGAAATAGAGAAAGTGAAAATCGAAGGCAAACTTTCATATGTAGAAGCAGTGAAGAAGGTGGGGGGAGCAGGGGAACCTGGCAGACATGTGGCAGCACACTCTGTGATGCCGCCTGGTCGGGAGGCCAGAGGACAAATGGTGGGAACCCAGTCATTTTTTGCTTTCATGGTTGATGTGTTGTGGGCTGTTAGGGGTCAAACGAGGAGATCTGATATCATCAGGGTGGTGGTGGAAGCTGGGGAGAGATTCCTGGAGGAGAAATATCTAGGCCCAGAGGAGCTGCACAACCACATGAGGCAGAGGGCAGAGCAGTATCAGAGGGGAAGGAGAGAAAGAAGGTGTACGGATAGAAGTGAGGAAGGTATGGAAGACGCTTTTGAAGATGATTGTTGAATTATTAATGTTTTTTATCCAACAGTGGAATGTATGGAGTCTAATAGCAAATGGCCAAGAATTTAAAAGATTTGTAGATGAATTTAAGAGTCTCCCAGAGATAATCTGCATCCAGGAAACCTGGCTTAACCCACAGCTTGATTATGTGATTCCAGGGTATGAAAGTGTCAGATTTGACAGACATGAGAAATCAGGAGGGGGGTGTGCAACATTTATTTGATCAAATCTGCAATATCAGAAGGTTGCATTAAAGTCTACCTTAGAATTGCAATGAAGCCATTGTAAGGGTGAAAGGTGAAGGATCACTTGATGAGTGGAATAACAGTCTGTGTGAAATGATCATGAATAGTGCAAGTAAAAGTATTCCAATAAGGAAAATGTCAAAAAGGAAAATCAGTGTACCATGGTGGAATAGTGAGTGTACCAAAGCTATGAGAAATAGAAATTGTGCATATCAAGCACTAAGGAAATATCCGACAGAAAATAGAGCTATTGAATATAAAAGATTAAGGGCAAAAGCACGAAGGGTGATTAAGTCAGCTAAAAAGGAATGTCGGAGGAAATATTGTGGAGGACTGATGGTAACATCAGTAACTGAAATATGGCGGGCAATACGCCGTATGTCTGGGGTGTATAGGAAATCTGAAATTCCAGTGAAGAGGGCATAAACAAAAGGAATGAAACATTAAAAAATTACAAATTTGTAATGGAGATGAATGAGGAAAACACAGATGTCTGTAACTTGTATTTTTCTCAAGATGAACTACGTTGAGCAATCGGAAGAGGAAAATCATCAGCTCCCGGAAAGGATGGTATAAGCTATGAGATTGTTCCAAACTTAAATGACTCGGTGCTGGATGAAATATTATCATTAATTAATTGTGTATGGAAAGAGGGGGCTCTCCCTAGTTTGTGGAAACAAGCGGTAGTGGTTCCAATTCTAAAACCTGGGAAAGATGCTTCCACAGCTGAATCTTATAGACCTATTGCATTAACTCCAGTGCTTTGTAAAATCATGGAAAGGATGGTTACAGATAGATTAGTGTACAAATTAGAGAAAGCAGGATGGTTCACTAGCACACAAAGCGGCTTTCAGAGAGGAAGAAGTACAATTGATTCTGTGATCTCCCTTGATACTGATGTAAAGAAAGCACTGACTAATAAGGAAGTACTAATGGCAGTTTTTCTAGACAATAAAAAGGCATATGATATGCTGTGGAAAGAGGGTTTGGTTATTAAACTCTATGAGGCTGGAATAAGGGGACGTATGTTAAATTGGGTAAAGAACTTTCTGCAAAACAGGAGAATTCAAGTGAGAATTGGAAGCTCTTTCTCTGAGGGAGCAAACATTGAAAATGGCACCGCACAGGGGAGTGTAATAAGTCCAGTTTTATTTAATATAATGATAAATGATATATTTCAAGATATTGATTCTGGCTTTGGGCTTTCTCTGTTTGCGGATGAAAAAGAGGAAGAAATGTAAAAATGATTACTCAGCAAATTCAGGGGTCTCTGAATAAAATAGTTGCTTGGGGTGAGAAGTGGGGATTTAAGATGTCTGTGGAAAAGTCAAAATATATAGTCTTTGGTAACAAGAAAGTGGAATGTGGCGGATTTAGAATATATGGACAAACATTAGAAAGAGTGAAAATGTTCAAATTTTTAGGAGTTTATTTTGACGAAAAACGTACTTGGAAAAACCAGATAGATCATGTTGTTAACAAGTGTGAAAAAGTGATTCATGTTATGCGATCTCTGTCAAGCTGCTCTTGGGGTGCGGACAGAGACACCCAAGTTTTGATTTATAGAGCAATGATAAGGTCAAGACTTGACTATGGTTGTGTACGTTTTGGATCTGCAGCTAAATCGTTGTTAAAGAAACTGGATGTAATACAAGCAAAAGTTCTGAGAGTATGCTGTGGG
>NC_043990.1:6141775-6151775 GCF_902150065.1 Myripristis murdjan
AATTTGTTTAACATATCAGCCCTAATATATATATATATATACACACACACACACACACACACACACACACACACATATATATATATATATATATATTTATTTATTTATGTATATATATATATATTTATTTATTTATGTATATATATATATATATATATATATATATATATATATATATATATATATATATATATATATATATTAAAGCTGTTTCATTGAGTTTGTAATGATCAGTAACACAGTGGACACGTTCAGGGCTTTTATTGTGAAAGGAAATGGCAGGAGTGACACACACACACACACACACACACACACGCATAGCTCATGTAACTGTTAGCAGGTAGCTGGTTCCGTTCAGGATTTGTATTTTTAAACAGAATAAAATTAGTCGTCGACACAGGCCGCTCTTTCCTCGGCTCAGTTGTTGTGGTTTGGACAGTTTGGAGGTGAAGAGCCTCTTCAGGACGTGATTTGAAAAACCTTCAGTTCCATCAGTTCCCAGTGAACATCTGCCTCATGGAGCCCTGTGAGCTCTGCTTGGTGTTTTCCTTTGACTTTTCAGAGCCAGTGGACAGACTTCAGCATGTCGGCTCTCTGTTGGCTGCTTTGTCCCTTCTAGTGTAGCTGTGGTGACGAGTGGAGCCCAAACCTCGCCTCAGACAGAGCCGTGGCTGGATTAGACCTTCAAAACGGTCACACCAAACTGGACATAAAACAGAACTGAGTTTTCTTTTTCCTTTTGTGTTGAGAATAAACTCTGGACAAAGCTCTTTAAAGTCAAAGCTCTGCAGGTTTTGTTTTTTAACATTTTAACTCTCTGTGATGTTCAGTAACGTCATTGAACACATTTTTACTAATGTGTCAGTGTTAAGATCAACTGACTGAGATGTAGCGCGCACGCACACACACACACACACACAGACACACACACACACACACACACATTAGGGATGGCGAAAATGGAAAATTTTCTTGGTCGACCACTGGTTCTCATTAATCGGTTTATTTCGGTTAACCGAGAATATTATTTGACTGTCTGTAAACCATAAAAGAATACCTGCAACAAATAGAAGCTAGCAGCACTAGCACCGGTGTAGGGCTGCACAATTAATCGAATTTTAATCGTGATCATGATTTTGGCTGCCACGATTAAATGAGCCTGATCGTTGGCGATATTTACATTTAAAATGTGGGCTCTGCTGCATATTTAATCAAGCACTTTCTCAGCCAGTAGTCACCCAACCACCAGGGGGCGAACGCACGGTTAAGGCTTCATTAAGCTGCCTAAATAACAGAGAGGCTCCTCAGGGCCTGCTTACATAGGGCCATTTGCTGCGTATCGTACGAAAACAAAAATGCCCCCCTTCACGTTGAAATATGACAACAGGCATGTTCCGATGTCATCATAAATCAATATAGTTCAAATACATTCACTATGTCTTCCTGTTAACTAAAAGACGTTTTTGTTTCTTTTAATCAGACATAGGTCAAGGGATGTTTATTCACCTTGACAGCTTTGGAGGTAACTTCCTCTTTTAGAAAGGTCCTACTGACAGCCGGAGCGGCATGTCAGCTGGCTGCTACATTTAACCGGGTGGCCGCGCACACCGTGCGCCATCAGGTGGGCCGGCCACGGCACCGGCCAGCACCGCGCCCACCCAGTGAGGTCTGCCGGATCTGACAGGTGCGCGGTGCACACAGACTGCCATATATACCTTTCATCATCAATCAACTTTTGTTTATCCACGGTTGCAGCAGCACCATGGACAGCAACACAGACAACATGGTTGATTACTGATTGCGCGACGCGGCCATTCGCCGGTAATCGCGCTGCGCATTAAACGATTTTGCGGAGGCAGGAGGAAAGTTGCATGATTTACATTGTATCCACGTTCACGCGCTGCGTGCGTGACCGTGCATGTGCTCGTGCATGAACGCCCATACCGTGCTGGAGCACACCCCTTCCAACCGTGCCAGAGTGGGGGAAGTGTGCTGAATTCAAGCACAGAACAGAGCGATCACACTCGTCAAATAATTTTTTTTTTTTTTAACATTAAGCATTTAGTCTTATTTAAAGTTTCATTTTGCACTGAAAACTGTTCATATATTGATTGTTTAAAAGTAGTGCAATAAAAATACAGATGCTTTCCCTAACATGATGAATAATCGTGATGAATAATCGTGATTACAATATTGATCAAAATAATCGTGATTATAATTTTGGCCATAATCGTGCAGCCCTACACCGGCGCCAATGTCCTGCCCCAGACGCATACCATTACGACCGCGACCGTGTCCATTCTGTACCACGGATGTCCCCTCAGCAGGCATCCCAAAACTAATTCAGACATAAGATAATGTGGAACATAAGATAATGTGGAACACCATTCATCCCGAAGTCAAATATTGTACATAGCTTACATGATATCCTACAAACATTACGTAATTTCCGCATGTTGCTTACCGTGGTGTAGAAGAAATCTCTCTCTCCTCGGGAAAAATATTGTCTCCAGATTCCTCGATGAGTCTGCTTGGTGGTTTTATGACTCGTGCAGACTTGCATGACATACTTTGTTCAAAACTCTACGTGATCACCATAAGCTTGGCTCGTTTCTCCGGTCTATCTCTACCGAGGTGAGCTCTGTGCGTAATGACGTAACCGAAGCCCGTCAGAGTGTCCCGTCGCCATGTTTACCGTATTAAACTGTATGTGGGCACAAGAGCAACTTCTCCGCGCTCAGGAACAGTTGGAATTTTTTCGATCGGTCAAACCTTTCGGTAGTCATGGTATTTACAGTCTGACATGCGCATTTGTGTCGGCGACGACACGTTCGGACATAAAGGGTTTTTAACCGACAACATTATTCAGTTAAAGTTCAAACGGTCAACAACCGGTCAAACGGCCACCGGTTAGCATCCCTAACACACACACAGGCCAGCCTTCATCCATCAAAATGTTTTGTTTTCACAATTTCAGCTGTTTCATATTGAACTTTTATTGCTTCACCCACCTGACTGAAACACAAACACACGTTTGTGTGTCTGTGTCTGTGTGTGTGTTCCTGGAGCTGCCTCCTTCAGCAGATCTCACTCTGGTTTACTGCAGACTCTGTTTCTGTCTCTCTCAGGTATCCACACTTACCAGATGATGGTTGGCTGTGAATGGGACGATGACACTGGAGTCACTAATGGTTTTTGGCAGTACAGTTATGATGGAGAAGACTTTGTAGCTTTTGACCTGAAGACACTGACATGGATCGCTCCAACACCACAGGCTGTCATCACCAAACACAAGTGGGAAGGACTGCCAGGTAACACTGAGTACAGGAAGAACTACCTCACCCAGGAGTGCATTGATTGGCTGAAGAAGTATGTGGACTATGGGAGGAGCACTCTGCTGAGAACAGGTAGACTCACCTGACCTGACGTGTGTGATGGTCACAACTATGTTCATATGCCTCTTCTGTTTTTTATATGCAGTAACATTACATTTTTTTCTGTTTCTTCCTCTCTATCTCACTGTTTAATCTGTTTCTCCTTTTTTTCCATCTTCCACTTTCTCCCTTCTATTATTGCTCTCTCCCTCCCTCCCCCTCCCTCTGTCTCTCTCTCTCTTTCTCTCTCTCTCTCTCCCCAGAGCTTCCCTCAGTGTCTCTCCTCCAGAAGACTCCCTCCTCTCCAGTGACCTGCCACGCTTCAGGTTTCTACCCCAACAAAATCATGTTGTTCTGGAGGAGAGACGGAGAGGAGGTTCATGAGGACGTGGACCACGGAGAGATCCTCCACAACCACGATGGAACCTTCCAGAAGAGCGTTGACCTGGACGTTTCATCAGTCAAAGCTGAAGACTGGGGGAGGTACAGCTGTGTGTTTCAGCTCTCTGGTGTCAACGAGGACATCGTCACCAAACTGGACCCAAAAGTGATCAAGACCAACTGGGGCAGGACTGAGATCAAACGTGATGGAGGTGGGAAAGACACGTCTAGTCTACTTGACTTGTAGTTCATGAGTTTTCTTTTGATTGTTCTCTGTTGGATTATTTCTCTCTTTATCATTTTGTCGTCATTTATGTGATTCAGTCGTCCAGGGCAATTTAGATTTTATTAGTCATGTTGATGTTTTTACTTTCTCTGGCATTTAAAAATAATTTACATATGGCATCTATAACAGGTCCCAGGCTATGTTTTCTCTTACACTGCAGTTTGTATGGACTGTATATGGTTCATATATGTTTCTTCATGGTGGCATAGTTTATTTCTCTGTGGGGACAAATTTGGGTTACGTCTTTTTTTTTTTTTTTTTTTTTTTTTTTTTTTTTTATACAATGAAACCATTCAGACAACCAGACAGTTTTTAACTTTGACAGCAGTAAAGGTAACCACAAGTGTTTGTCAGCTCACTAAAACACATTCATCATTTCCCTTTCATATGACATCCTCTCTAAACTTGAAATACTAACAAATAAACATAATCTGATCTGATTTTAGCTCCAGATTCTCCCTCAACACCTACTGGTGTTGTTGTTGCAGCTGTTGTCAGCCTGCTGGTCCTGGTGGCGATCTGCATCGCTGGAGTCATGATCTGGAAAAAATATAAAGGTGAGGGATGAAGAGTTTTCTTTTTTTATCTTAATAAATATGTTTATATCTTAATAAATACAAAAAATAGTAACTGTAATGTACATAATACAGTTTCATCCTCTGTCCTCTGATTAATTAACACTCTAATTTCTTGTTTGTATTTCAGGGTTTAAACCAGTAAACAGTAAGTATTTTGCTCTAAGAACAGAAATTCTTTTTAATTGACTGTCCTGTCAAATTAGCATATGTTGATAGTGCTTTGTATTTATAAATCAGAAGGAGAGGCACTCATAATCACTCAGCAGTAATCGTTCATGACCAGTTGTGTTCCTCACTTTGTTCATTTCAAATTAAATCATCTAACTTTGTGTTGTGTTTGTAGCTTCGGACGGTTCGGCTTCATCTGTCGATGGTTCAGCCTCTTAACTGAGCACAGTGAGTACCTCATCATGTACCAGACTCCTGAACTGGCAGCACATTCACAGATATATAAGAAGATATTCTTTCTTTCTTCCCTAAATAATGGATTCCTGTGGTGTGAAAACACACTTTCGACTTGTGGATCACATGAAGTTCATATTTCAAATTCGAACAGCCATCATTATCAAAGTTTTTATCCTGTTTCTTATGTGGAAAAAGCAGATTGCATCACCGCTTCAGACACAGATCCTAATATCTCATGATAACTGAATGAAAACAGATGAATATGAATATTTTACCAAGCCTGTCTGTTCCTCTGTCCTGACAGGGAGAATCAGTGAAGATAAGACGGATGGTGGATTCCAGGAAGTCATCAAGGCAGCAAAATATATTTTTCTTTCTTAGAGAACATGTGCACTAAATTAAATCAAAAATGCACATTAACTGAGCTTGTTTTATTGAAAAATGATATTTGAGAAAGTTTTAGGACAAAACAAATGAGTTAAAATTGCATTCATTCATCATGTACACTGTATTCAGGCTCTGTCCTTGTCTCTGGACTATATTGCGATTACTATCAAATGCAGATTTTCTTCATTTGATAGAGAGACAGTCTGAATTGGCAGAAATGTGACTGTACATATAAATCTGTATCAGTAACATCAGCAGAGTAGGGCTGGGCAATATGGACAAAATCAAATATCACTTTTTTTTTAATACTTCATTATCGATATTACTGACGATAGTGTTGGGATGACTATTGTTGCTTTCACAAAATCTTCACATAATGATATTTTTGATAAACCATTAGTTGTGAAGATATGATGACCAGGCAGGTGGAGGCAAACAGCTGCAACCCTCTAATAATTTCAGAAAACTGCATCCCTTTACTTTAATGAAGCCTTTAAGTTTTTTATCTGGTGAAGTGGGTTTTGTTCATTGAGCAACACTCGTCAGATGCTGTGTATAGATGTTAAAATGGGTAAAGATGAATTTGACATTAAATCCAGTTTTGTAAACTATTTCCTTGCACAGCGTTACACTTTGCTCTTGTTTTTCTGGAGCTGCTTTTATCTTTTATTTGACTACTTTATTCTGTGGCTCTTATTTGGTCTGGCTCATTTGGGATTTGATTTGTTTTACAACATTCCAGTTTGAAGTGTGTGTGTGTGTGTGTGTGTGTGTGTGTGTGTGTGTGTGTGTGTGTGGGGAGAGGTTTTGTATGACACCCCCTTCTCAAATGTTTCTGTTTCTTTGTTTTTGCATCATAGTTTTAGAATAAAAAAATATGCTTCATGTATCCATATAACGGTAACATACAAGAATTTAGACAGATAGATGTAGATATATAGCAAGGGTCTGTTAAAACCAAAGCGACCTTCTGATACGTTGATGAATACACACAAATTTCCAGGACCAGAGTCACAGATTATAATAATCTTTTATTATGATTTCTCTGGTGTATATTTAGGAGGACAATAAAAAAAACGTTTCTCCACCAACTTTAAAGTAACACCAAAGTTTCCCAACCAACTTTTCTCCTTCATGTTTTGACCAGAGGAGAAAAATGCAAGTTTAAATTGGACTGTTAAATGTTAAAGTGTTGTAAATACTGGTAGATATACAATGTTTGGACACACACACACACACACACACAAACACACACATACATATGCAAACTGTGATCTCTGTCCTGGTGCCAGTAAAGCACACTGAATTAAACTTAGCATTAGACTTAGAGTCTACAAGCAAAAAGGAAGTAAATTAAACTTTTCAAAGTTTTAAAATATTTTGTGATTTAACTTTATTTTGAAATTCAGTGAGGGTTTAGTATTCATTAATTATTCATAAGTTATTTTTGCTTTGATTCTTGATAAAGCTGACAGACAAGTGAATTTCATGGTCCAGAGCACCTCCACTGATTCTCTTGTTTTCAGGGGTGCAACTTTCTGGAGGCGCAGAATAAGAGGCTGGACTGAACTTTACACTGAAGGAAAGTCATCATGAGGATATGAAACAAAATGCAGGATAAAGAGTCTGCCACGTCTTCAGGATAAAGGAGAAAAAACAGAGCATGTTTATTGTTTTGTGTTTGGCTGTGTGTGTGTTCTGTGTGTTAATTAGCATTAAAACAAACATATAGTGACACCCTGCCAGCTACAGCAAGCAGACACACCTGTGCAGCCTGATGGTGTTTTCATCAGACTGTAGCATCTGTCAGAGCAACAAAACTTTTGATAGGACAAAAATTAAACAAGACACTAGAACAAGGAGGCGGGTCGGCTGACTGACATGTTGAGGAGGAGAAGGAAAGAGGTCAGAGAGTGGTGTAGGAGCTTAACTTTTTACAACTTACCCAGATACAGTATTGAACAGCATAAACCTGAGCTGCTCTTGTATCTGACTTCATCTCCTACATCATGTCACACACTGAGGCATCAGCCTGGGCTGTAAGAGACATGAACTGAACTGTTTTGTGTCTCCACATGGACTGTCTTTGGTGTCATGAACCTGCTCAAAACCTGGGAAACTATGATGAGAATTTAAAATCACTTTTTTAAATTAGTTGATCACTTTCACACCACAGCCTGAGCTCTTGTGTAGCCCAACAGGAAGTCACATGACATCCTCATCAGGTGATTTCACTCCCACAGTTCAGAGGTGAAATACATCATCTGTCCAGAGGTGGCGCTGTGACACTGCTGCTTCCTCTGTGATGTCACATCCATGGTTGTGTAGCCTGACCTCTGACCTTGCTGTGGAGGCGGGAAGTGAAGAGAGAATTTCCCTGCAGAGATCAATCAGATTATTATCAGATTGCTGTCAGATTAAGACTGTGTGCTGGAAGGGGGGAGAGACTAGTGCGGGAAGTCGGAAGCAGATGGACGGTTGGAGGGATATTCAAAGACTAGGCTACTTGCTGAACTAAAACTGGGACTGGTTTGTGGTTTCTGACTTCTTTCTGGTAAAAGGATAACAAGCTTGGATTACAGACCTTGAGAACAGCTGGCAGGCTTCCCCACTGGGGTGAGCTAGGCTGCTATGCCTCCAGGAGGTAGCCAAAAAGAAATGAGGAAGAGTGGCAGTAAAAGCACCGATAAAGCCCAGAAAAGAGACAGGTCCGCCAATGGTAGTGAGAGTGAAGATTCTCTAGACATAAGGAAAGTGTCGAAAATGGATGACAGTGCTGTATTTAAGTTTATCATTAAATTCAAGGACAGAAGTGACAAGGCCTTGAACCCTCTCAGGCTATCGGATGAGCTAAAAAATAAAATGGGAAAAGGTTTGCTGAATGTAAAAATGCTGTTGAATGGTAACATACTTGTGGTTTGTAAAAGTGTTGCTCAGAGGCAAAATGCCATGAAGGTTCATCAGCTGCTAGAAAGGCCTATTGAGTGTTTCATGCCTGGCCAGGCTCAAAAAGCCAAAGGAGTGATTTATGTAAGCTTTGAGGTTTCAGAGAGTTCCTCACTGAAAGAGTTGAAAGGAGCTGAGGTTGAAGAAGTTCATCGGTTCAAGGAATCTGGCACATGAGTTATCCAGTAAGGCAATATGTGCGCCCCCCTCTGCGCTGCTTCAAATGCCAGCGCTTTGGGCATGTGGCAGCAGCCTGCAGAGGAAGCCAAAGATGTGGGAAATGTGGAGGCAATCATGAATTTAAACAATGTCAAAGTGTGGATGTTAAATGTTGTAACTGTGGGGGAAACCATATGTCCTCCTTCAGAGGGTGCAAACGCCATTTAAGGGCTGCTGAAATAGAGACAGTGAAAATTGAAGGCAAACTTTCATATGTAGAAGCAGTGAAGAAGGTGGGGGGAGCAGGGGAACCTGGTAGACATGTGGCAGCTGCTGCACCCTCTGTGATGCCGCCTGGTAGGGAGGCCAGAGGACAAATGGTGGGAACCCAGTCATTTTTTGCTTTCATGGTTGATGTGTTGTGGGCTGTTAGGGGTCAAACAAGGAGATCTGATATCATCAGGGTGGTGGTGGAAGCTGGAGAGAGATTCCTGGAGGAGAAATATCTAGGCCCAGAAGAGCTGCACAACCACATGAGGCAGAGGGCAGAGCAGTATGAGAGGGGAAGGAGAGAAAGAAGGTGTACGGATAGAAGTGAGGAAGGTATGGAAGACGCTTTTGAAGATGATTGTTGAATTATTAATGTTTTTTATCCTACAATGGAATGCACGGAGTCTAATAGCAAATGGCCAAGATTTTAAAAGATTTGTAGATGAATTTAAGAGTCTCCCAGAGATAATCTGTGTCCAGGAAACCTGCCTTAAACCACAGCTTGATTATGTGATTCCAGGGTATCAAAGTGTCAGATCTGACAGACATGAGAAATCAGGAGGGGGGGGGGTGCAACATTTATTCGATCTAATCTGCAATTGCATTAAAGTCTACCTTAGAATGTGTGGCCGTCAGGGTATGGGGGCAACACAGCTGGGTATACATTGTTAACTTCTATAACCCTTGTAAACAGCTAAATATTACTGAATTAGAGAGCATTATGGAGCAGGTAGGGACCCCAGTTATCTGGGTGGGGGATTTTAATGCACACAATCCTTTATGGGGCAGTTCAGCCAAAGATAATAATGGTTATACAGTGGAAGAACTCATGGACAGGTGGGAGTTAATTTGTTTAAATGATAGTAGACCCACAAAGTTTGATGTTAGGACAGGAAATCTATCTCACATAGACCTAGCATTAGTAACTGGAGATTTGGCAAGGATTGGAGAATGGGACTCCTTGGACTGCTATACAATAGGCAGTGATCATTTTCCGATTCTGTTGAGATTTGGCAAGTCCTTACAAGTAGAGAAGCAGAAAAGTTCAGGATTTTTTTAAGTGCCATAAAGCAGATTGGGAATTGTTCAGGGATAATTGCAATGAAGCCATTGTAAGGGTGAAAGGTGAAGGATCACCTGATGAGTGGAATAACAGTCTGTGTGAAATGATCATGAATAGTGCAAGTAAAAGTATTCCAATAAGGAAAATGTCA